>NC_041222.1:106590096-106623218 GCF_002837175.3 Physeter macrocephalus | reverse complement strand
GTGGGATCTTCCCGGACCAGGGATCGAACCCGTGTCCCCTGCATTGGCGGGCAGATTCTCAACCACTGCGCCACCAGGGAAGTCCCTACTTCACTTCTTTAAAAAGCCTTAGTTACTACCAAATTTAGGGTGTGTAAAGCAATGTGATAAAAATTTCAAATAATAAAATTTAAGACCTTAAGATATTGTGGTTTTAATGAATGTGTGATTTTTTTCTTAAAAAAGGCAACCTCAGTTCTTTGAAACTGTTGAATAGTTCATCATTTCTGAAAATTAACCTTCTGCGCGTTCAAACCTGAAAAGTTGTCACTAGTCTTGATGAAAAATCAAAATGAACTAAACACTTCTTAAGCGAAGCCTGGTAATAACAGTGATTCTGTACCAACCTTAGGAAGACTAGCCATCATGCCATGTCCTCGGAGGCAACTGCAGGGCAGGGGTCTAGGGCAGACACGGGCTGTCTGAGAAAGACCACAGTTCGCCTCTCAATTACTGGCTGGGTGTCCCTAAACAAGACACTTGTTTAAAAAATGGAAAAATGATTAACTAAATGACAGTTTAGCTCCTAAAATGTTTATTATGCAGTCACAAAAACTGATGGTTACCAGCACTATAATAGTGTAGGGAAAGGCAAAATCATATGTGTGGTCTCATTAAATAAAGCACAGGGGAAAAGAATGGAAGGATATTTACCAAAATTATATGTGATGGGCCTAAGGGTTCTTTCTTTCCTTTCCAACTCTTCTGGAATGTGATTATACCATAGAAATAAAATCATTAAAAATGTTTTTTTATCTACGATGTGGCTCCCAGGAAAACACTGAATCCTATGCACACACAACTGCACTCTTGGCTGTTGGAATGGACAAGCTGCATACCAGGGACGTTTGACATGAGGAGAGGGTTGCTCTGTTTTGTTTCTGCAAAGGAGAATCAGGGAAGGATGGCTTCATGAGAAATGATAGTTTTCCTCAGGACCCTGAAGAAAGGGTGAGCTTTCCACAGACACATGGACCAAGAAACATCCCTGATGAGCTGTAAAGGTATGAAAAATTCCCAGGTATGGAATTTTCCAGGAACAATCATCAGACCAACTTACTGAGGGCCCAGGGGAATACGGCCAGGCTAAAGAATTTGAGGACTCCTGGGGGAAAGCGCTGCGGACATTAGACACCAACTGGTCTTTACCCTTGGCCTCTGCTCCAGGCTCCACGGGACGCCTGCGGGTTGATGTTCTATGAAACTACCCAGAGTGCTGGAAACTGCCTGCTCATGAAGCGAGAAGTCGATAAACATTAACCCATCTTTAGAATCTCAGCTCCCGGAATGCTTTCCTGACGGAAAACAAAAGGAAACTCTTAAATTGGAAAGAGGCTGCTTCATAATAGAGGGGACGCAAACTGCCCTAAATAAATCCGTACCTAATTTACAGGCTCCTTTTCCGATTGGGTCTGGCCAGGTTGCCTCGAGCTGTCTGCAGCGAGCAGGGGTTTTTCCTGGAGTCCAGAGACCTGCCTCTGCCCTGAGAAATTCGGAATCCAGAGATCCTCTCCCCTTCCGTCATCGTGGCAAAACGAAATGCAACTATTACTTGCACCAAGCTGACAGCTCTCAGAGGATACGAGGACCCACAGCACGGGACGGAGCCCACGGGGCTGAAAGTGCTACTCAAAGCAGGGCCGGTGTAGACTTGGAGGTGAACAAATGTATTACACTGGGCACGGGGTAAGTCTCCCTCACCGGTTCCTCAACAGCAACTCTAGATTTCATTTATAGAAATTAATTTACCTCAAAAATGGAGGGAGAAAGTTAGTGCGGCAACCACCTGCCTTCCTGACTTCCCAACAATTGCTCTAAATGTATTTTATAAAAATTACTTCACTTCAGAATTGAAGGGGTATTTGGAAGCCAAGCAATATCATAATTCTCTTTCCAACTCCCCCTCCCCAATTTTCCTACATTTCTCATTTAAAAAGAAAAGATTTCAGTGAATTGAACATTTCACTTTTGCATTTAAAAGGAAAAGAATACATCCCAAAATACGAATGACAAAATATCTTTTTACATTGTTCAATCAGCTCTCTCTGATTAAGAGATCAAAGACGACGATTTTGATCCTCGGTTCTCATTACTCTCCAGAGCAGGGGTCCCCAACTGGCTGAATGTTAGGAACCAGGCCGCACGGCAGGAGGTGAGCGGCGGGCCAGCAAGGGAAGCTCCATCTGTATTTACAGCCGCTCCCCATTGCTCACATTACCGCCTGAGCTCCGCCTCCTGACAGATCAGCGGCATTAGATTCTTACAGGAGCGCGAACCCTACTGTGAGCTGCGCATGCGAGGGATCTAGGTTGTGTGCTTCTTATGAGAATCTAACGCCTGATGATCCGAGGTGGAGCTGAGGCGGTGACGCTGGCGCTGGGGAGTGGCTGCAAATACAGATTGTCATTAGCAGAGAGGTCTGACGGCACAGAGACCATCATAAATCAACTGCAGACTCACGTCAAAACCTTATCAGTGAGTGGCAAGTGAAAACAAACTCAGGGCTCCCACTGATTCTTCATTATGGTGAGTTGCATAATTATTTCATCATATATTACAATGTAATAATAATAGAAATAAAGTGCACAATAAATGTAATGCGCTTGAACCATCCCCAAACAATTCCCACCCCACCGCCAGTCCATGGAAAAATTGCCTTCCACGAAACCAGTCCCTGGTGCCGAAAAGGTTAGGGACCGCTGTCCTAGCACAAAGACTCTAAGAAGTAAAGGGAACAATGCTCTTCTTAGCTCCTTCAAGGGGCACCTTGGAAACTTCAAACCCGATACCTAAACCTGCACCTGTAATTCCCTGAAACACGGATGACATCTCCCAAGTCCCCATGTCCACAGAAAAGGAAGCTATCACCCCCCTGAAGGCCACCGGTGCTCCGGGAGACCCACACACGTGACCTTCCACAGTTAAAGCTGATGACACCGTTCTGTTCCCTGGCCATGGAAATATCTCCCAAGACTTGTCTGATTCTGAAAGTTGAAAACAGCAAACCTCTTTACACTTCAAATATGTGCAGTTTATTATGTGTCACTGATAACTCCATAAAGTTATTTTAAAACAGTGAGTATCCTTAACAGTTAGGCCACCCTACATCTGCTCAAAGTGAGCCAAAGGAATAGTGTCAAGCAGGTGAAAATTCATCTCAGAACGTATCAAGGAGATAATCCGTAGAGGCTCCAGGATCTAACCCACAGAGTATGGCCACCGTTATTTTAGTCTGGAAAATTCTAAACTAGGCATAACCAAAGATTCACCCAGCTTCATTAAAAACCAATCTCCCTAAAGTCACTGCAGAGACCTTGTGCTTTGAGGATGGTGGGGTCCCGATGTATCACTAAGATAAACTGATGAGAAAATACATGGCTGGGTAGCGAACGCTGGGCGTTCTAGCTGAAAAATGTCAAAGTTGGCCACATCTGAAACCAGTTCATTCCCGATGTCGGCTCAAAAGGTCCTTGGGTTGCTCACTCATTCATTCAACCCATGTTTACTGAGGGTCAACCAGGGGGAGGTGACACGCGGGGACCTCGGGAGAGTGGGTGAACCGGACGAGATGCTGACCCTGGGAGCTCACGTTCCATGCAGGGTGGACACTGGGAGCCAGTGACATCCAGAGATGAGACAGCTACAGGGGACAAGGTGCGGTGGCGTGATTACAATGACAGCGGTGGTGACGGCCACAGTCCCCCCTACACACCTCTCACTGGACGACCTCACCCTGAGGGCTCTACTATTTCACACATGAGGAGACCAGTCACGCCACAATCACCGGTCTAGCCAAGACTGGAATCCAGGCCGTCTGGGCTCCGAGCCCAAGGTTTTCCAGGATCACAGCACCTGGTGGGTGAGGCAAAGCAGGTGGGAGAGGAAGAACCTCTTTAGACGAGGTGGTGAGGGCAGGTGTGCCCACAGAGGTGACATCGGGGCAGCGATCTACCTAACCCGAGGATGTGGCCCTTCCTTCTGGCAGTTAACTACAGAGCCAGACAGGTGCCTACCAGGCCACGCCCACCTCACGCCACCTGCACACGAGGAATGCGCACTTTTACATTCTATCTGCAGCAGAGCTGCTAAACAATTTTTTTTGCTGAAAAAACTGGGTAAGTGATAGTTTAAATGAATGCTAAGAATCAAAATATTGTACGACACATTTAATAAAAATGTATAGCTCATAAGCCTACAATACACAACGATGTTTGAAAATCATCCAAAATGCCATATTTAGCACTTACTTCATTCAAACTTTTGGCTTGCTAAGAATTATGTCATATTTGTCCAAATGACCAGGAAATGTGAATGAGTCAGCTCTGAATTCATGAGGGTGTTAAAGTCATTCGGCTTTGGAGAAGCCTGTTATTAATGAACAAAAAAAATAGCAAGCTACTGATTCCTTTTTAAAACCGCACTCACTCCTTGACAAATACACCCTTTTACACATATCCTGACACGGTGTCTCCAAGAGTCCCCTGGCTTTCCCCAGGAAACATCTACCTTCCCTACAGAACAGAACCCACAGCCTCGGGGCTCTGATGGGAGGGTCTCCGGGGGAGCGTGACGGTGATCAAGGCAAGAGACCCCTCATCTTCACAGAGACCCGAGGGGCAGAATTCAAGGACATTCACATGGCCCTTCTCTCCCTAGTCACCCCCAACCAGACTCTCCTTCTCTGCTCAAAGCCTGAGGAGTCTGGTACTTTACTCAGAGGTCATTTGTCGGCAAGTCACCGTTTTCTCACCTCCTGTGATACAGGTGCGGAGCCCGGGGCACAGTCCTGGTGCTGGAGGGGAAGGCGGAAGGGAGGTGGGGAGCAGGGATGGGGAGGGCCCAGCACCCAGCATTGCCTCTCATGCCCTGGGTCCCCCCGCTCAGCTCTCTCCTCAGCCACCGCTGGCACTCAGCTCCCAACTCGACCCCAGAGGTCCTGCTTCAGGCCTGCATCCCCTCCCCCAGCCCATCCTGCTCAGAGATTCTGCCACAGGCAAGTTCGGACCAGCCACCCAGCAGGAGTCGGGCTTCCAGCTTCCACTGTGACAAGCCCAGATGCCACTCTGCAGACTCAGTTCTGAACTCACTTCCGCACAAGACGTGGCGCTGAGATTCTCTTATAGGACCGCTGCTACCCTCTGGGTCACGGTCTGATCTGAGCTCCAAACCACGGTGCACAGGACACAGCAGAGCCAGGCCCCTTGAGACACATCATCACACACAACCTCTCACGCCCTGGGGGGTGACGGTCTGGGGGAGCAACATGTGAAAAAAGCAAAAGCACCTATAACACTGGTGGAAACCTAAATGTATACCCACGAGGTGTAAGAAAATAACTTACAAGTGGATTTTTGTCACACAGTCTGTTTTTACAGTGAGGTATGGTCTGGACCCTAAAGGGGTTTACAGAGCAAGAGAAAGACATTATTCAGGAAAAAACCCCGGTTTTTGATTCCCATGATTAGCTGGCTTCGCTCCACGTGAGGCTGCCCTGTAAGACAGTTTATGTTTTACCTGAATGGCTGAATTTCGGGAGGTTGCTACTGAAATCTGCCACCCCTTCTTCCCCTAAAGGCTGAACCCCCATGTTAATCCCCAGCTGCCAGAAGCTTCCATCCGATGGCCTGACATCAAAGGGAAGCTCACGGTCTCCCCGGGAGAGATGATTTGTTCACCTTGTCTCAACTGGCAAAACTGTGGTTCAAATGAGGAAAATACTCTCGTGAAAGAAAAGAGGCAGAAGAATGAAAGTATTTTCCACTTGGGCAGAAGTTTATCTTTCCAACCGAAGTCAGGGTAAATAATCCTCATGACTCAAGTGACTCTCGGGGACTCTGGGTTTGCCCTGGGTGGATCTTTTATGCCTATCATGCAATTCTACACCTGTCCAGTAACAAAAGCACAGCAATCCTCTTCCACGCCTCACACGCCAAGCGCTAGCATGTACTATTGCTAATACCCAGCAAGTGAAGACGGGCTCTCGCGACTAAGCTTGCGGTACCCACACTCCTCACTGTAACGATTCAGATGCTTGGGAACGCGTGTAACTTTTCGTGACCGCAGTTAGAATATGTAAATAATGTGCAGGAAGGATTACCTGAGAGCTAAGAATTTTTTTTCTATTGTTTACTTTCAAAGGAGGAAAATACAGTTTAACAAACAGGCACACCTGAAGGATATGGATACACTTCAGGGCTTTTACATGGTCTGAATTACCTTTCCACGGATACACGGTAGTCCAGGGGAGCTCTAGGAAAACGCTGGCCATCTCACAGTCTGTGGGGAAGACTGAACGCTGATTACAATGACACAGTTTGTCATTTTTGTCCTCAGAACCACGCCAAAATAAACGCCTCAGATGAAAAGACGGGAACACAAGTGGTGTGGGTTTTCTTTTTTACATCTTTTACATCTTAAGATACATGCTATGTATGTATGAGAATTACTTTCAATTTCCCGATCTGTGCCGTCTCTTACTTTCTGGCCTGTGCACATGCTGGCTGTGCTGCACGGGTGTCCTTTCTGCCATAACAATGCACCTTTTCCATGCACATTTACCCAGGACACAGACATCACTAAGAAATCGCTTCTTCCCAGAAGCCTTCTGTGACCTCAGCTAACCTTGTACGGTTGTTTGGGCTGGTCTTTCGTTCTTTGAAAATCCCTCCAATTTTGTTTTTGGCATGAAAGTCTCATGACTAAAGGACATGGAAGTTTATGATATATGATGTAATAAGGCTGAATGTAAATCGTTACTTCCTAGTTCATTCTTAATTTGTGTTATTCTTTAAAATAATACATGTTACTTTATACATATTCCTAAAAAGACTTCGCTGAATCGGGTTGGCCATACCTTTCCGAGTAAAGCCGGTTAAAGGGGGCAGCGTGGCTAGTTATTGCTGGGATGGGGTGAAGGTGGTTCATTGCTTATTTAACGTTTTCTGGAGGCTACCGTGCAAATCACTGTCCCAGTTCTGAGACGTGGGGCACATGGAAGAAACGCGTAAACGGACAGAAGCGCGCATCTCCCACCTCCGTCGGGCCCTTCACCAGCCTCTGACCACACAGCTGCCAACAGAGAAGAACGGCCGCAGACAGCAGCGGGGCCGGCAGGGAGCCCAGGGTCCCACTCGACAGACACGCCGATGCTCTTAGCAGGGGGCAAAGTACAGAGTTCAAACGTTTCACAGTCTCCTGGTCCTCAGGAATTGTAGGGCAGGGTAGAGGAATTCCATCCCAGGATTTAGAACAGGTGCATTCCTGGGGCTTTGTGGTATGAGGGCTTTTTTTTTTTTTTTTTTTTTTTTAATCGATTAGGTTTTTGCCTTTCTTTTCTTCCCCCTAGTTTTACTGAGGCACAAGGGACATGGCACGCCGTATCAGTTTAAGGTGTGCAACAATGATGCGATGCAGGTACACGCTGAGAGGCGAGCCCGAGGATCCCCGAACACTCGCGTTGCACGCTGAGGATGGATTTGCTAAGCCGCGTACTAACACAGCCCACGTTTCCACAGGCTGACTTACCTCAACATACGACATTGGAAATATTCCTATTTTGTCGGCCAGCATGCCTTCAGCCCAGTTCTCATCCACTCTGCGGATCACAGTCAGAACGTCGTCCTGAAGAAACAATGAGCGTTACTCCACCTGATACCAGGAAGCTCGCCACCTACTTTTCTTTTCAGTGTGGGACTCAAGTCGTAAGAGTACATGAATAAAAGTCCCATGACGTGTCTTCAGGATGTGAATGGAAGAAGCTGATGAACTGAATGGTAATTACCACTCGGCCTGGCATCCCCTTCAGACCAGACTGCTGTGAACTACCAGCCCCTCCACCGAGGGGCTGACGGCTGATTTTGTTTAGACCCACAAATTGCAACCTCAGATCCCACCCAGGCCCCCTGAACCCCTGGTCCAGATTAATTTTCAGGCTCTTTTCACTTTTTCTCTGATAATACACCAAATACCCATTTAAGTGTACATGCTACTGTTTTTCTTTACCAAAAAAACACAACATTCTGCTCAAAAATCCCAAAGCATTTTATCAATTCAGTAGATACAGTCTTGTGTGCGTCTCAGCGAAGAAATTTTCATATAAAATAAGAAGTAATGATGTTTCACTTTGGTGTCCATAATTCAGGGAATTAAAATCCCCGAGTGGCGCACGCACACCCCGAAACGTAGCTTAGAACTACATTCAGTCCCTAAATACGAAAATGATACCACACAGCACATCAACCAAAATTATCTTTCACAGAGAACAGTCTGTGCACAAAATTACTGTCTGTGTGACTCTGAGAAGCCTGCTTCCAGATATTTTTAGAAGCACAGTGAGACAGTTCACATGAAACTATCCTATGTTTTTGCACAAGGAAACAGAAGCCATAGTCTATGCAACCAGGTAGAGAGAAGAGCCGACAAACAGAAGGCGATGTTGTTCTCACTTTACCTTTGCAAATGGAAGGCAATCTTTGTCGGCTTCCTTGTCTTTAACTTCGAAGTCATAAAGTGCTTTGCACTGAGGCGGGGGCTGAGGTAACGGTTTGATAATCTGCACGAAGTTGGTGGGGAAAAAGCCATGGACCCCGTTGACCTCCCCGTGGTACCAATTTTCATCCACTTGTCGCCGCAAAATGATGATGTCACCTTTGCTGAATTTAAGGTCCCCGGGCTCTTTGCCTTCGTAGTTGTATAATGCTTTGGCACATGGTAACTGAGGTATTCCCTGAAGGAGAGAGAAGAGTTTTAATGAAAGAACGGTCCCCAAATGTCTGCAAATCCAACTGTATTATCATGGTGGTTAAGGCAAGGTCAACTCCACACTCTGCCCCACAAAGAAAATCTCACATTAAAAAACTGTATACGTACGTGTCACCAACAGCAAACAAAACAAACAGTAGACCATCCCCGGCCCCTGAGATGGCATTCTGTTCCTAAGGCTCATTTAGTGGGGCTTTTGCCTTATTTGGGGTTTTTAGTACATGGAAGTACTGCTGTGTCTGGCTTCCTGGTGTAAAACTCAAAAACTCATAAAAAACTTAATTTCCGCTATTAACTACTTTACTCAGCAGGATAAATGATAAGCACCAAAAAAAAAAAAAAAAAAAAAAAGGAGGAAAAACTTAGAAGAACAATTCATTAATTTACTAACTGCTCTTAAGCTTGACAGATAAGAATCAGAGTTTGGCTTCTGGGGAGAACTTTTCCAACGGCTTTCACCGCGGGCAGTAGCTCTTTCTCCTTCGTGGACTCAAGGATGAGCTGGGGCCAACTCTGTGCCGGGATCTGGGATGGCCATGAGTAGGTCAGCCACCGCTGCCGGCCGCTCAGAGTTTATAACCCGTGATCGTACAGACATAGCCTTTACAACCTACATACGATCACTCCCCTTTGCTCTTTTCTGCCTAGAGAGCACTGTCAGGCTGAGATGCTAACAGACGGGGTTCTGGATGTGACCACAATGCATTATGGTTTTTTTGTTTTAGTTTTTTTTTTTTGAGGTACGCGGGCCTCTCACTGCTGTGGCCTCTCCCGTCGCGGGGCACAGGCTCCGGACGCGCAGGCTCCCCGGCCACGGCTCACGGGCCCAGCCGCTCCGCGGCACGTGGGATCTTCCCGGACCGGGGCACGAACCCGTGTCCCCTGCATCGGCAGGCGGACTCCCAACCACTGCCCCACCAGGGAAGCACTGCATTATGGTTTTAAATGACAGCTTTAACATGTGCGTGTGCCCCCAGGCAATCTAGTCACCCAATGGACTGGATACGATACTCCCTCTACGGTGGCACTGGAGGTGCCCTTCTTGAGCATTAGGTGTCACTTTAAGACGACCTCTGGCCTCTCCGGGTCACTGCTGCCTACCCCTGATTCAGAGGATAAACGGCACGTCAGACATCCAAAGTAATTCACTGAAGGAGATTCCTGAGCTCCTGCTTTTTACGCAGTTACTCATTTATTCATCATCTGGAAAACATTTATCAAGCTTTCCCTTTTTTTCCCAGGTGGTGTGAGTGTGCTGAGGATTGAAAGAGGGACAGGCACAGCCGTTCCCCTTAAGGGACAAGGCTCGAGAAGTCATTAGGCCAGAGGGCAGGGACTGAGTGACCCGGGACGCAGGGACCGAGCTGTGAAAGCAGCAGAGGGCAGAGGTCTTGGGGTGCAGTGGGTGGCAAATTGAAACACTTCCTGGAGGAAGGGACACGAGAGCCACATCTTCCAGGAGACGAGAGGAGCCAGCAGGAAAGCCGGAAAAGAAGAAAGAACGAGAAAAGCAGGGGCGCTGGGGGCAGCACCCGCAAAGGCGTGGAGCACGCGGGGCAGAGGGGCCGGCTTGACCGAGAACGCGATGCCCAGGAGGGAGCGGGAATGACAGTGCACACAGGTGGGCAGGCAGCTTACAGGGGCCCCGGGTGACAGGCTGAAGCGTCTCAACGGCTGTGTCCTCCAGGCAGCGCCGGGCGGGGAGAACCCTGCCAGGCAGGCGAGTCCAGCCCGGGGGGAGAAAATGGGCAGGGGGTGGGCAGGCAGGGGCACGGCGACGGGTTTTCTTAAAGCTTTTTAAAAGTCTCCTCCTGCCCCCGCCGCCTCCAGAAAAGTGGATCAAACCCTGATGGCAACAGAACTTCCTAACATAGTTCTGCGAAATTAGTTTAGCTTCTAGCAGAGATTCGGCGTCTGGCCAAACTTTCCTTGGTGAGGTATTCTTGCTTGGCGTCCGAGGAAGAGCGGCTGCTGCTGTCCTCCGCTGCGGGCGGGGGGCCTGGCCAGCCTCGTCCGTGTCCTGCTGGGTTTGCTTAACAGGAGCTGCTCCGGAGGACACCGGAGCCGAGTCTTCCAGAAGTCCCTGGACCCCTCAAGGGCCCTCTGACCTTCGGACCATACTTCTAACGACACGACCCCCGTCACCCAGCCTTGACCGAACCTCGTCGACTACTCCGCTGCGCCCTTTGGTTCCCCCGCAGGCCGCCGATGCCGCCCGGGCCTCTGAACCGGGGCCGCGGTCCCGCCGTGCCGGCCTCGGGGAAGGGTCGTAGGTCCCGTGCCCCTCACAGAGGGGCCTCGCCACGTCCTCTACTCTACTGTGTGCTTCTGGGAGTCTGGGAGTCACAGTTCACCAATACTTCCTAAGACACACTGGAGGAGTGACAGTAAATAAACAAGCAGTAAACAGCGCTCCGAACGCAGCCGTCGGGACACGCCTGGTAGCCCTGCAGCCGGGACCCCAGCCCAGCTGCTCACTTGCTGTGTGACCCTGAGCAGGCGAACGTCTCTGGGCCTGATTTCATCTTCAGGGTGCCACGAGGACCAAGAGAAGTAAAGCGTGCAAACCACTGCAGGCGGCCGGTGGGCAGACGCGCCATCACTGCCACCGCCCAGCGGGAAGGGCCGGTCAGCAGGGACACGGGGCACCTGAGGACGCGTCCGTCCCTGCAGCTGGACGCTCCCCCTTTTGCACGAATTCACACGGCGCCGGCATTTCCAGAGCACACTCACCGTGCAGCAGCCCCAAGACCGCTCCTCCTAGGGAGGCCTCGGGGCTTCACGGGGGCATTGCTGAAGCGCTCGTTTGTTTTCACCTTCTGGGTGAACAGAAGAAATTACAGACGCACCGACACGCTCTGTCTAGTAGGGGTGGCGTTCTGTGCGAGGCTGTATCTCACCCTGGCAGGGCCAGTGCAGGGAGCTGGAAGGCCGCGTGAATTAACTGAAGATCCCATTACTGGCTCGGGGACGGGTAGCTCTGTGCACCATCAGGGCCTGTCCTCTCGGTTTTCTCCCCACCTCGATGAGCTCTGTTTGGCCAGCCAAGCGCAGCGCCGAGACCCAGATCCGGCACTCAGGACCGCTCTGGACTGCTGCCTGGGGAGACCTGTCAGATCCCCAGTGACCCACAGGACGGCTCTTTTCTCATGTGCTGGTGTGGGAGGGAAGGAGTTTATTTCTCCGTAGATCATTTCCACGCACCGGCGGCCTGAAGGACTTCCTAACTTTCCCATCAAAGCAAATCTACTGGGGGCGTCCCTGGTGGCGCAGTGGTTGCGCGTCCGCCTGTCGATGCAGGGGAACCGGGTTCGCGCCCCGGTCCGGGAGGATCCCACATGCCGCGGAGCGGCTGGGCCCGTGAGCCACGGCCGCTGGGCCTGCGCGTCCGGAGCCTGTGCTCCGCAACAGGAGGGGCCACGACAGTGAGAGGTCCGGGAAGATCCCACATGCCGCAGAGCGGCTGGGCCCGTGAGCCATGGCCGCTGAGCCTGAGCATCCGGAGCCTGTGCTCCGCAACAGGAGGGGCCACGACAGTGAGAGGTCCGCGTACCGCAAAAAAAAAAAAAAAAAAAAAAAAAAAGGCAAATCTACTAAGTGTTCCTAAAATCACCCAACATTCTTAACACAATGAGCAGCAAGAATAAAACTTCAGGGAACAGTGAGGTGCGTTACAGTCAGCCCGGTTACATCCCTGACTGCAACCGGAAACGCACCAACTCACACTGACTTGTGAATCGGGTTCTCCCGGTGACCGGGAGCCACAGAGAAGGAATCCCGAGGTCAACGGCCACCTAACCCACCAGCGGACACACGGGCACCCGGCCCTGTCCTTCTCTGCCGTGCTTTTCCAATTAAATTCCAAGAGGCTGAAAAGCCAGTTGTGTCAGACTTCCCCAAAGAAGGCTTCCTGTATGAAATAAAACGAACCCCACCCTGATTTCAAATCCACTGAAGTGCACTGATCTTTTAAAAGACCGATCGCCACACAGATTGTGGAAGGTGAAGGATAAACGGTTAAGCGACTGAAGAGCAGCAATAAAGACTGCGTATTCCTCATGCAACGTCTGCAGGATGAAGCCAAAACCACCGCCTGAGAGCCCAGGCCTGGTCTCGCAGGGAAACGTGCCCGGAACCTCAGAGCCCCTGGGTCACTGCCCTGCAAAGGCCTGGGAGTCGTGGCCTCGCCCAGCCCCTGGCCTCCGGGCCCTTGGCAGCCTTTCCAAACTGCTGCCCGGCCAAGGCCCCGGTATCTGCAGAGCTCACCTTTCACTTGGCTACACATGAAAGGGAGGCTCAGAAGCCCAGAGGCTGCAGAGAACCCGGCACTGCGGCCAACCTCGCTCTGCAGCTGCCACTCAGGCCTCGGCAAAGAGCTGGGCAGTGCAGGCAATTTGAGGTTTGATAACGATTCTTAATCCAAAATACATTTCAGTAAACAGTGACTATTTTGCTCATGTACAAAAGAGTAACTATGCCAGTGCGCCACTTCTACTTTTCCAATAATTTTTGCTTCTCCATTATATACACAGGTATTTTACAGGGCATTAAGATCCTCATGAGACCGGCACACAAATATTTCTGATTCACTGCTTCCCACTCCATTTCCGTACCATCGAGTGTATTCCAATATATCTGGCAAAGCGCTGCTTGATGATCTAGCTGAGATCCTAACAGGTAAATAAAACGTTCACTGCCAATTGATTTTACAGACGCTAAATGCCAGTGCCCAGATACACATGCAAGACAGCCTCTCTAAATTCAAATTCCTTCATGCATTCCTTACTGCTCCATTAAGTAAAAAAAGATTCAAAGACCTACTAAAAAGAACATCTAGAAGATATGCTTGTCATAGGAAAGCCATAAAATGTGTATAATTTAATAGCTGTATTTCAATTGGCATAAACTCTGGCTGGTTGCAACTTGACTTTCAAAACCTTTCCAGAAAGAACTGAGGCCCAAAGAAACAACCAAATAGGAAGCACTAAGCACTGCACACAGAGTAACAAGTAGCAAAATGGTTTAGGAAAAGATTTTTTTAAAAATGTTCCTTGTACACAAAATACACGTTGGCTTTTCCCTACCCCCACAAAGTGAAATATCTCTCTGGACATAACAGCATTTCATTAAAATACTGATGCTTTAATAGTGAATAAGTCTTAAGTGCTGTTCTCAGAATCTCTGGGTTGGATTACCACTCAAATACGACCTGATCATCACTTGAAATGTTTCCACTTCAATATAACAAACATCCAAGATGAATATTACACGGTATTTTTCCAAGGCAATAGCAGAAGGGGCTGTGAATGCCATAATCCCACAAAAGCCCATCATTTTACTTGTTCTTTCCTTTAATATTTCTATGTGGACAGCACTCTGCTGGGGCATTTTGATCTGATCACCTTCTTAACCCTCCACCTCGATTTGCCACATAACATTTTCTCATCAGACTGATTTCAACCATATCTACCAGCACTTGGAGGACAGCAGTTGCGAATAGACAGAAATGAAGAAAACCATGTTTTCTTCACTCACATTTATTCTTTTTTGTCCTTTTTCTGCTAGGCCAGTGTCCCCTTCCCAGCCTCCAACCGTCTCCTCTGCCCAGACCTGGCCCCCTTCCACCCGCCATGGAACAGGGCTGCCCAGGCTAGCCTGCCTGCTTCTGTGGCCCGCGGCTGCCCCTCCTGCGATCCCACCCTCCTCTCCTCCTGGAGCATCTCCTGACCAAGCAGCAATCAGCCGGGGACAGTTTCCAGCCTTGTTTTTTTTTTTTTTTTTTTTGCGGTACGCGGGCCTCTCACTGCTGTGGCCTCTCCCGTTGCGGAGCACAGGCTCCGGACGCGCAGGCGCAGCGGCCGTGGCTCACGGGCCCAGCCGCTCCGCGGCATGTGGGATCCTCCCGGACCGGGGCGCGAACCCGCGTCTCCTGTAACAGCAGGCGGACTCTCGACCACTGTGCCACCAGGGAAGCCCTCCAGCCTTGTTTTAGTGGCATTAATGTTGTAGGGAAGGGTCGGAGGGAGAGAGAGAGAGAGAGAGAGAGAGAGTCGGAAAAAACCCCAAAAAACTAAAGGTAAAAAGAGAGGAGATGAAGCAGCAGCTTTCTCACCAATTTCCCTGGACTGCACTCTCGCTGCTACAGAATCGAATGATGATACATAACTGTCTACTTAACCAGTACTTAACCAAAGACTTAACTAAATGTAAAGACATAACGAAGTTAGTTCGAGTCAAGTGATTATGTTCAAACACCCGGGGAGAAAGTGAAGAGAAGAGTTTTCCAAACTTAAGAAAAACTGATATGAGACTCTGCTGTTTCTCCAGGAACCATAATACTGAGGATCGATGAATACATCTGGGTGGGGTGCAGCCAGGCCCACCCCCCGTCCCCTCTCCTACTTGTCCAGGAGAGCCTGGGGGGACCCAGAGCACAGTGTCATAGGCAGTGCTACAGGGAAGACGGGGGCCAAAGGGAAAGACCAGTATTTAGGGGATTAAAACCGCTAAGAATTAGAAAGGGAAGAAGAGAACCAAAGGGACACAACAACAGCAGCGGGAGTAATTCTCGAAGCGTGGGCCTGGCCACACCACCTGTGTCTCTGGAATCTGAAGATGACCCCAGTTACCCTCCTCAATAGATTAATGTCCTAAACCATGACTTTCACGGCCCTCCATTTGGATGCTTTCACATCATATTCTCCACCCTCAAGCAAGCAAAGCAGTCTGCTTTCATCACCTCCGGCCTCAAACGTGCCACGCCTCCTGGCTACTGTCTGCCTGTCTGCATCCCCCTCAAGATTCCTAGGCTGAAACCCTACTCCCCAAAGGTGATGGTGCAGAGGTGAGGGTGCAGAGGTGACTGTGTAGAGGTGGGTGCTTAGGTCAAGAGGGTGGAGCCCTCGAGAGCGGGATCAGTGCCCTAATGAAAGAGGCCCAGAGAGGTCCCTCATCCCTTCTGCCCTGTGAGGACACGGCGAAAGGTACCAGCTGTGGACCCGGGAGGGGGCCTCCACCAGACACCTGATCCTGGACTTCCCATCCGCGGGAACAGCGAGAAATCATTTCTGGTGTTTACAAGCTGCCCGGTCTGTGGTATTTTATGAGAGCGGCCCGAAAGGACTGAGAGAGCCCTCCACCGAAGGCCACAGGGCAGCCCCCCCCAACCCCACCTTCCTACCCAGAGGGTCCCCAGCACCTGGACACGTGCTTAGTTGACAAGGAGGTCGGGTTTCTCCCACTTACATTTTCTGTCTGGGACGGATGCCTCTGTTGTTTGGAATCAGACGTAAATAAGACCAAGTTCAGGGTGCAGGTCAACAGGACGGACCGTTTCCCAGACGCAGAAGCCGCGCCTGCTTTAGGATCAGAGGGGGTGCAGCAGCCTCCGTGGGGAGGACACCCCCCGCCCCTGGTCTGGAGGAGGGGCTGCTCATCCTGCACCCGGGGACATGGCTCTCACATCCACCCGTCACTCGGCTCACAGCCTGGTCCCCCCGAGACTGCAACACCTGTGCCCCGAGATGCACGTGGCCATCTCTCACCATGAGCGCCCCCCTCGGTGCCTGTGATCACACCCCTGGTCAGGCTCACCAGCTGTGAACACACTAACCACACGCCTCCACGCGTGTGTCGTGTTGCTTGGGGACAGCTACCCACCCTTGTGGACTGTCCTTAGAACCTCCTCTGGGCCACAGTGCAAGGTAGCTACAGGGGAACAGCAGGAGGAAGGAGGCTTGTCAATCCCCGTCCCCTGGGGCTGCCGGGGAGCCTGGCGCACCGAGGTGCACGCGGAAAACCTGGAGAAGCATGAGCCACTACCGCTCACTGGTGCCCACTTCAGCGTGTGCTAGAAACACAGCTAAGAACACGATATGCCCTGGAAGAGGGCAGCTGAGGGCTTTGGACTGAGTGAATTGTTGGCATTTGAAAAATGCGAAGCAAAGTCTGCAGCACACCACAGCAAACAAGCATCTTCCTTACAGACTCTTTTGGTGGTTATAAGCAAACAGTCACACAGCTGATAATATAGCTTTTTTTCTTGGATGGCCTTTAAACTGGGAGTGTACAACTGACAGACAAACCATTAAAGAAAACAAATCTTATGGATGTTTCCAAGGGCAGAGAGCTCTTGAGAATGCAGTCACTGAACTAAAATGCTGGAAATTCATGTCATTCATTGCCCTGAATATTAGTTTCTCTGTTTCATCATATTTAATAATTATGATAATATTTTGCAGAGAGCAGGAAAATTTATTGGGAAAATTTGCTGCAGTAACTTGAGCTGCCATCTTGAGGATTCATGGCAGGATGAGGGACACTTCCTGGTAAAGAGTCAACTTTCTATCTATTTGGAAGATAGCTGGATTCCTGGCAAGGCCCCTGCCCCAGCCCTGCCTAAACCACCCACCTGCCACTGGAGTTCTGGGGAAGAACGGCCCTGCATGAGGGGCTCTGCACAGCCCCCATCCCACCCTCATAGAAACCCAGGGAGGCAGGGAGAGCCAGAAGCATGGCGGGGGCGGGGGTAGGAGCAGGTTTTCATACTAAACAGGAAGGTCAGGTGAGATCTCTAGTTCAACTGCCTGGTTTAGATGTTTGTGTCCAGTGTTTTCACTGATGCAGTGGAGAGAGATGCTCACATAATTTAAACATGACATTAAATGTGAAAGACAGTTCATAGTTTCAGAACTGAAACAACACTGGAATAGACCCACGTATATATGGACAATTAGACAAAAGTGTCAAGGCAATTCAACTGGGGAAAAGAAAGTCTTCTCAACAATGGATCTGGAACACTTAGCAGCCTGTGGAGGAAAAAGGCATCTTGATCCCTACCTCACATCCCATACAAAAAATAACTTGAGATGGATCCCAGAATCGAATGTAAAATCTAAAACTGTATAAGTTTTCTAGGAGAACACACAGGATACTATCTTAGTGATGAGGCAGACCTCCCTCACCTCCCCCCGCAAATCTTAACTAACCATAAAACTTTATAAATTGAACTTCATCAAAACTGAAAAATTCTGTTCATCAAAAAAAACAATTTAGAAAATAAAAATGCATGCTACATATAGGGGAAAATATTTATAATACATATACATGACAAAGGACCTTAATTCAGAAATATATCGGGCTTCCCTGGTGGCGCAGTGGTTGAGAGTCCGCCTGCCGATGCAGGGGACGCGGGTTTGTGCCCCGGTCCGGGAAGATCCCACATGCCGCGGAGCGGCTGGGCCCGTGAGCCGTGGCCGCTGGGCCTGCGCGTCCTGAGCCTGTGCTCCGCAACGGGAGAGGCCACAACAGTGTGAGGCCCGCGTACCGCAAAAAAAAAAAAAAAAAAAAGAAAAAAAAGAAATATAAAGAACTGCAAATACACAACAACCAACAAACCCAATTGAAAAACAGGCAAAAGATTTGAATAGACACTTCGAAAAGGAAGTATACAGGTACTCAACATCCTTAGTCATCAGGGAAATATAAAATGAAACTACAATGAGATATTATTTCACACCCGTCAGAGTGATTAAAATTAAAAAGACTGACAACAGAAAATGTTGTCAATATCACAGAATGAACAACTCACACAGGTTGAGTCTAAAATGGTACAACCACTCTGGAAAACTGCTCGACAGTTTCTTATAAAGTTACAAACACACCTACTCACAACCCAACAATTCCAGTCCTGGGTGTGAATCCAAGAAATGAAGACATGTCCACATCAAGAGCCACACAGAAATGCTCCCTGCAGAACTATTCACAACACCCCAAACCAAAAACCCAAACGTCCATCTGCGAGAGATGAGCACTGGACTTCTCAGCTATTTAAAGTAGATAAAGAACAACTTACTGATGCGTACAAGTGGGAAATGAGAATAAACATGGATCAGAATAAATATATACAAATTACATCTATATGACTTCCACGATAGGTAAAGCTAATCTACTGGAAATAAACCCTCACAGGGCATGAGGAAGTTCCTGAGATTACAGACGTAGTCTATATACCTTGACAGGGATGCTGGTTATCCAGGTGTAGACATGTGTAACAACTCAGTAATTCCACACGTAAGGATTTCCACACTGTAATTCACATAAGGTAAATTTTACCTCAATATTAAAATGTTTAAAAAATAACCAGTGGCGGCACTGAGGGAAATACTTAGAAACGACCACATATGCCAGATACATGGCTATGTACGCACGTGGAGGAAAAGGCACACTGGCATCACAGTGAGTAGCAAGCCACACCGGCCATCAAGAGAATGGCAAAACTGGGAAAACAAGAAACCCAGTCCAGAAGCAGAGATCGGGGCCCAGCGGGAAGGAAACCCATCACCGAGGCACAGAAGAAAGTGTCCACTGTCATCTGATCCCACACCAGCACGGGGGGCCTCTCACCAGATGGCTAGGAATCCATCAACTAGGGATCCAGCCTGAACCCCACAAACAAAAGGAACACACAACTGCAGGGTTCTCAGTGGGGAGAGAGAGGTACAGATGATTTTGCCTACATCTCAACTATTCTTCTTTTTTTTCCTATAAACTTATTTATTTTATTTATTTATTTGTGGCTGCGTTGGGTCTGCGTTGCTGCGCGCGGGCTTTCTCTAGTCGCGGCGAGCGGGGGCTACTCTTCGTTGCGGTACACGGGCTTCTCATTGCGGCGGCTTCTCTTGTTGCGGAGCACGGGTTCTAGGCGCGTGGGCTCAGTAGTTGTGGCGCACGGGCTTAGTTGCTCCGAAGCATGTGGGATCTTCCCGGACCAGGGATCGAACCTGTGTCCCACGCATCGGCAGGAGGATTCTTAACCACTGCGCCACCAGGGAAGCCCCTCAACTATTCTCTATACATAATATTTGAAAATACTATGACAGACGAGCTGCAGAAGCTGAGATGTATCCGTGGGGCCGTCGGTCTTCCAATACAACAGAAAAGTCTCACACAGGGAGAGTAAGTCAGCTCCGTATTCACTGAAGAAAACACACAGGCTAACACGGATGCATGCATTATTTAAGTGGGATGAAAGAGTGTCCTGACAGCGAGGGCTGTTAAATATTGCAATGGGTTATGACACCTCTGTCACTGGAGACTCTGAAAAATCCGACCTTCTCACGAGGTGGGTTCTGCCCAAAGGCAAAGGCAGAGGTGATGACTTAGGATCTCTATGACTTCTGAGCCACCAGACCATTCGAAAGGCTGCTTTTATTCCTGATGTTTCTGTCTGTCTGTTTTTTAGGGGCGGAATCTCCAGGATGAGGAGGGGGATGAGGTGCAGGAGGGGGACACCGAGGACACGTTTGGGAAGAAGACATCTGGGAATGTGAAGGAGCCGCAGGACCCAAGTGCAGGGGCCTCGGTGCCCCGGGGTCCAGGTCACAGGAAAGCAGAGGCAGCTCGGCCGTGGGCCGCACAGCACGCGGCCCTTCCTCTCACAGCCTTCGCTTTCCGCGAAAAAGTAACACGTAACCTGAGTGTCACCGTCACTGCTCTCCGAAGGACCGCTCTGATGGCCAACGGAGCGTAAAGACGGCGTGTAACCACAGAGCACAAACACCCTCTCACTAGGAAATAATCTATTATAAGGAGAGAGAGCTGACCCTGTGAACCCAGAGGGTGCAGTCAATGTCTAAAAAGCAAACAAACAAACCCTACCTAGGTGCATATGCTTTGGGATTTTGGCTTTCCAAAAGCATTAAAAGTACAATCTTACGGCCCTTTCAGCTAAGCTCTTTCACCTTTGATTAAGTCTGTTGTAAAAAGATGCTTGAAAACTACTTGAGAATATTCTGTGAGTAAAATGAGTGTTACTGAAAAACAGTAACTGCCTTTATTCCCTACTTTCTCCAAATATTTGACTATGTAAGAGGAAAAGAAATATCCATTTGCAATGAATAATTATACCACTAGATAATTATTTTGAAACAACCAATTTTACTGACGCTCCCGCAAAAAAAGAAAAACAAACAAACAAACAAACAGTAATCCAATTCAAGTATATTGATCTCCAAAAATAAGAAATAAGAGAAACTTAAGGGGAAAGATTTACTAAGCCACTCCTGACAAGCCCAAATCTAACTCTTCTATTTTTTTCTCAATAACTAAACAATAGGGTATGAATTACAGGTATTTTTAACCAAAATGAACCATTAATCAATAGATATATAATTTTTTATATTTCTAGATGATTAAACATCTAGCAGTGAATATAAAATTAAGCAAGACTACTTGTAATAAGCATTTAATATATATGGCATAAAAAGATAACAGATCATTCTAACTGCATTCAGAAAAATAGATAATTTGAGATAATGAGAAAATTGATCATTAGAGATGGCTATGGCAACAGATTAAATTAATTATAGTTAAAAATCTACTAATGTAATATACTACATCTATACTTTTTTAAATTTATCTTACTGACATATAGTTGATTTTTACTGTATAGCAGAGTGATTAACTTCTATATATATAGTATATATATTGTATATATACATATACAATCTTTTTCATACATCTATATGCTTTTTCAAAAGTTGTTTAACTAGGGCTTCCCTGGTGGCGCAGTGGTTGGGAGTCCGCCTACCGATGCAGGGGACGCGGGTTCGTGCCCCTGTCCGGGAAGATCCCACGTGCCGCGGAGCGGCTGGGCCCGTGAGCCATGGCCGCTGAGCCTGCGCGTCTGGAGCCTGTGCTCCGCAACGGGAGAGGCCACAGCAGTGAGAGGCCCACGTACCGCAAAATAAAATAAAGTAAAAGTTGTTTAACTAAATGTTTCTTTGGGCAAAGCAACCAGGTTTTCACGTCCACCAGGCCGTGAGCCCCTTGAGGTCGGGGCCAGGTCTCACCTTCACATACTGACAGCCGCCCGGGCTGCCCGAAATCAACCCGTTAGGTTTCACTCCATCCTACAGAGATCCACCAGATTAATCGTCTTAAAAAATAGCTTTTATCAGATTACCTGTCTGATCAGCCTTTTTCTAATTCCCTTTCTAGCAAACTCAGTTCAAACCCCTCTCTTTAGCACTGAAGACCCCAAACGATTATCTCAAATACCTCACCCTCCTTCTCAACAAGTATCCAGTATTCTAACCAAACTAGAGTCCCTCTAGTTCCCCTAACACGGTCCCTCTTTCCCAAGCCCTGGGACTTTTCTGCAACATTCTCTCCACCTAACGAGCTCTCTTCCACAGACCACCTGTCAGAAGCCAATGCACCTTGCAGCACACAACTCAAGTACCACACTGTCCAACCTCTTCCTTATTCCTTAATACAGATGTATATTCTCCGTCTGGACCCCTATAGTTCTCTGTTGGCTTTACTGCACCTTTAAAATATGCATTTGAGATCTTAACTGATAACAGTACAGAGGCTGAAAACGCCTTGAGGGCAGGGATGGTCTCTGACGCCTTCCTGAGTCACCTGCAGGGTCCAGCACTGGGCCCTATTCACAGTAAGCGCATTTACTGAAATGACTAGGTCCCTGCCTCCTCCAGGCACCCCTTCCCACCTGCCACACAAACCTAAGAGAGGAGAGGACGTTCCCTCACCCGCTGCCACCCCGCACCCTGTGTCCAAGGTGGCAGGCAGCGTGCGTCTGGTGTCCTACACCCAGGAACTCTGCGGTGGAAGTTAGTGGGACAACCTGGGTGGTATCTGCCGATACGTACCAACCAAACGGAAGGTCAGGGCACCGAGACGGGCGCCTGTTTGTATTTGTAGTTATTTTACCTGATCCAGGCAAAGAAATCAAAGGAAGAGACGTCGTAAATCCGCGATGTGCAGTGGTGGTTAAACACATGCGTTTAGTTGCCTGAGTGGCCTCCCACCAAGGTCATACTGAATTTACTAAAAGTTGTTTTTCTTTAAATAAACTATAGCGGTTCTAAAAAAGAGGGAAAACATCCGTTAGCATACCAGAAAATTTTAGGAACTTCGAGAAGAATGAAAGCAAGTGAAATCAGAAAAGTTTCACTAGCTGGAGTGAAAAATGTATAAGGCAGGGTTAACAGCCAAGATGATGGCCCTCCTTGTGGAGTCAAGGGTATGTCCCCAAACAAAGGGAGGGGGGCTAGGAGAGATGAAAGAGAGCTCTACAAAGTCCCGTATGCACAAAGAAGGAAGACAGGCCATAAGGGGAAGGAGCATAATGAAAGAAATACAGGAATGGAAAAAAACTTTTTCATGCACTGAAGACACTCAAGATCTCAGCTACAACAGTTTCACGAAGTACAGAGCAGGATTAGTAAGGGTAAAAAAGATTCATACTCAGACACAGCTTATCGCACGTCAGGACTTCAAAGGTACGGAAAAAATTCTAAAACACTTAGGGCAAAAGAGTTTATCATTGCAGAACTAAAATCTGACTTCCTGGCAGCAGTACTGGATAAAAAAAGGACAGCAGAGCAATGTCTTTAAACTTTAAACTTCTAAGGGAACATGATTTAGAAAATCTTAGCGAGCTAGCCTGTTACTTGTATGTGTGGACAAAACAGAGACATCTTTGAACACACGAAATCTCAGAAGGTTTATGCCCTGTGCATTTCAAAAGAAAAAAAAAAATTACTGGAGGAGGTACCTCCCATCCGACCCCTCGGATGCACCCTCCAACAGAAGACTCCTAGAGAGATCACATGTGATGCAAGAAACGTGATGGCCCCGTATGATCGAAGATGGAACACAAATGTAAAGAGGACCCACCGGACTTAGGAGCTGGACCCATCCCACCCGCGGGGGGGCAGGACCCCTGACACGGGTTACATGTCCTCCCTCATGGATTCAGACCCACTGCAGTGACGAATGGTTATATAATCGCGGTACCGCAAATGCTGTTTTTTTTGTAATCCATCTCCACACACAGCAAAGAAGAATTAATTATAGCTACAGAAGGGAATGTTATAAACTCTGATAATATAAAAAGTCATATGCTGAACAAAAACCAGGAGCTCGGGAAGAGGAAGTGGGAGGTGGAAGGAGAAATCTAAATTTTATCACTGGGTATCTGGAATTGATACTAAGGCTAAGCGATGAAGAAATGGAAACATTGTTTGAGGTTGTAAAGGTAACCAGCAAAAAAGCACTACAGAAGAGAAAACAGTGTACGCACCTACCTCCGGGAAGCTGGACTAGCTATGAAAGGATAGACACTTGTGTTTTTTTATTTTAGACTCTTCTGTGTGGTTGCATATTTTCTACCATGAAAAAAAAAATAAAAGGCATAAGACAGAAAAAGGAATGCAGTGTGCCCCTATATTTTTCTCCACCAACCACATGTAGCCTTTAAAAGGAAATGAAAAGAAGAAAAAGCTAGGTAAACCCTAAATACCCCCCACCCCACCCCCTACTGCCAGCCCCAGGCCTGCCCCTCGCTGATAAGGATATTCAGTCACATAAATAATCAACTCTCATACTTTAATGCAGTATCAGCAGAACATCAGTAACATGCCCACTTTGCCCCCTCGTCGTTCAGGCTCTATCTCATAATAAATACAGACTTTTTGGTTTGCTGGGCTAAGTTCCTTTACGGATACAAAAAAGGAGTAAATGTACACGATAAGTCCAATAGTTTAGGGGAAGGAGGAGGGGACCTAAATTATCTCCACAAGCACACTCCTCACTTCTCTACGAGAACTTTGATGCGCTAATCAGCGTGATTTCGCCCCGAGAGTGTGTCTAGTTGATGGTGACCCGGAGATGCAGCAGAGTTAACATGTTAGCTTTGGAGAAAATAAAAACCTAAATATCAATACCTTCCCTCAAATGAAAAGGGGTTAGTTTACTGAACCGGTGAAATACGTGGCGGTCACTTGACGTGTCACCTTCAAAAATACCTACTTCTTGTGTGAACTTAAGAAATCAAACTGTGTCCCTGACAACCGGGTATCTACTCACTGACAAGCTACTTTCAAACAGCGGGGTCGGGGGTTAGTAAGGTGACAGAGTAAGAATTCTCAGAACCACAGTCACAAAAACTTGATTCACCAGAGAGACGAGATTTCTATATGTTTAAAATAAAGCCATTATTTTCTCACAGAGTCTTTTGGAAACGTAAGAGCAGCCCTAGCACACCATCATCACTGATCTGACTGCAAGGACACGGCATCACACTTCATTTTAATCTCTCCTGAGTCTCAGGGTGAAATCACACTGATAAGTGCATCACAAGTTCTTGTAAAGAAGCGAAGAGCATGGCTGTGGATACAGTTTAGGTCCTTTTCTTTCCTTAAACAATTGGACTTACGGTATACATGTGCTCCTTTTTTATACCCATCAAGGAACTTAGGACAGCAAACTAAAAAGTCTGTATTTATTATGAGAGATAGAGCCTGAAAGACGAGGGGGCAAAGTGGGAATGTTACTGATATTCTGTGTATACTTTATACGTTCCTATATATGAGTATGCATATGTGTATATACGCATATATAGAGAGAGAGAGACAGAGAAAGACAGACAGAGACAGAGAAATGGGGTCCGGGCTCACACCCGGAGCTGCCCTACCTGATAACACAACTAATAAAACCTGGCGCTTTGCAGACGTCAGCGAGCACAGGCCTGGCTCGGCCATCACCGAGCGCTGCTGTCACTCTGGCGGCATGGGGCTGGCGGCTCCCAGGCGGTGCCGGGCTGCAGGTCCAGGAACGATGCTCCCCACGGGGCGGGGGAACCCGGGTCAGGCTCCTTCCCAGCCTCCTGTGCTGCTTCTCCTTCCTCAGCCGCTCCGAGCCCAATCTTTTCTAAGTTCACCCCGAGGTGATCTCACCTGTTGCCTTCTAAAACCACGTATACCTGCCGTTACCAACCAACCTCGACTGTATATTAGGATCAAGTAGAGAGTTATTTTCCTTCTTTTAAAGTTGTTTAAGGTCCCACCCCAAACCAATTTAATAAAAATTTCCAGGACTGGGTCCGAAGTGTCGGTTTTTTTAAAGCTCCGTAATGGTTCCCATGTAAACAGCCAAGACCTGCTGGTTCATACACTGATGTCTCCGCAACGTGCCCTCAGCCACAACCTCTCCCTGGGCGCCCGCCTCTCCCGCCTCCCTGCTGAGTGTCTAACAGGTGCCCCCAAGTTTGCAGGCAGACCCCTTGCTCTCCGCCAGTGTTTCCCACCTGGGCTCCCTGAGCCGCTTGGGCCCAGAGATGCTCCACCACGAGGCCTCTGCTCCCGTCCCCGACACCCCACTCATCAGCAAGCCTGGGGCTCTGCCTGCAGACTCCACCCCAAGCCAGTGCGCTCAGCACCCTCCCAGTGCCACGGGCCTAAGTCAAGACGACACTCGCTCTGACGGCCACTCCCGAACCCCTGGAGCCTGCTGCCCACGCTGTCCTGCCTGGTAGCCTCCGCGAGGTTTCCCCGCCTCCCGCTGAAAACAACATACAAACGCCCTCCCACCAGGACGCTTTCCACGCCCGGCCCTGCTCACCCCTCTGGCTCTCCCCAGCACCGTCCGGCTCCCGCCCGACACCTCCCAGGCCCTTCCGCCCCGACCCCCGCGTGCCTGCCTCTCTCCCCGGGCCCACCCCAGACCGCCTGGGTCTCCCACAGGGCACCGCAGGGGCGCCCTCCCGCCCCTGGCTCCTTCCACCTGCCCCCATTCACCACGCCTCAAGCTGTACTGCTTACTCACCCACCGGCTAGTGAGCTCTAAAGACAGCGCGTTGTCTTGTTCGAGCTAGGATGGCAGGCCCGTGTCCGTACCAGGCAAGCTGTGGGCACCTGGTGCACGCTGGCTTTTACAGACAAGACGCTTGTGTCCTCCTCAAAATTCATGTGCTGAAGCCCTCATGCCCAGTGTGATGGGATCTGGAGGAGGGGCCTTTGGGAGGTGACAGGTTTGGATGAGGTCACAAGGGTGGGGTTCCCGTGATGGGATTAGAGCTCTTACAAGAGGAGATGCCAGAGAGCCTGCCCTCTCTTCCTCTCCCCACACGTGGGGCACCAAGAAGGTCACGTGAGCAGCAGGAAGGCAGCCACCTGCAAGCCAGGAAGACTCTGTTCCCGCCAAGATGGAATCTACCAGAACCCCCAGCCTCCACAACCGTTGTGGAAGCCACCCAGTCTGTGGTACTTCGTTACAGCGGCCCGAACAGAGGAAGACACTGGTGAAATGAATGCAAGAAACCGGGACGCAGAATGCTGAGAGGTGCCCCAGAGCCCTGCACCTGCCCATCCTCTGGCGTGGCCAGCATCGGTATCGACGCTCTGAATGGAGGTGCTGAGCGTGTTCTGGATTTGCTGCGACACACACCTGGCGGGGGGGGCCAGCCAGCACGCTGGACGACGGAAGGACTCTCACCAGTGATCAATATGCGCCAAACCAAGCAACTGCTCTGACT
The DNA here is from genome assembly GCF_002837175.3 of Physeter macrocephalus. NCBI lineage: Eukaryota > Metazoa > Chordata > Mammalia > Artiodactyla > Physeteridae > Physeter > Physeter macrocephalus. Next base: position 106,596,079 of record NC_041222.1, on the reverse strand, counting down.
AGAACGAACGTGAATTTGCGTATTTCATCGTTTAAAACCACTCACACAGGCACAGGAAACTGCAGAAGACCTGCCTGAACAGCAGACTGAAGGAAAAAGACTCAAGGGCTTTGCTGTCAGCAAGTTCAAAATAAGCCACCAGGACCATGTCGAGGTTAATCAGGACATTAGTCTGCATGAGTGAGATGCTGGTGACAATCGGGGGGGGGCCCGTCCTTCCACGACTGACTCATCGATGGCATGGGGGAACCTTGCCGGTTCTGGGCATCCCGGTTTAACGGGAATATCAGGAACACGATCTCTAAACACACAAGGAGAATGGTCTAGAAATCACGTTAGAGGGACTTAACTTGGGAAAAGAAAGTAGAGAGGGAAGGTGACAAGAGGAGTAGCTGAGCAGTGACAACATGCGGTGCGCACAATCACACGCGCAGCAGCCAGCGAGGCAGGCATCGCTGCCACTCCTGCTGAATAGCTGCAGAAACCAAGGCTGCACCCTGGTGCCCGGGGCACTTCGACCCCAACGCTCACACTCACGTCAGGACGGAGCTTTGAAGAACTCGACCATTGGATGCAACAGAGCGATATGAGACTTATTCTTTTTTTTTCTTTTTTTTTTTTTTTTTTTTTGCGGTACGCGGGCCTCTCACCGCTGTGGCCTCTCCCGTTGCGGAGCACAGGCTCCGGACGCGCAGGCTCAGCGGCCACGGCTCACGGGCCCAGCCGCTCCGCGGCACGCGGGATCCTCCCGGACCGGGGCGTGAACCCGTGTCTCCCGCATCGGCAGGCGGACTCTCAACCACTGCGCCACCAGGGAAGCCCCGAGACTTATTCTTTATAAGAAGATATTCCTTATAGTACCCAGGCCTAAAACTAGAACAACAAAGGGACATCACGATGGGCCAAGCTCACTGGCAGTGGAAGGAAGGATCTTCCCAGCAGCGGCTCCTGGTCAGCAGCAAGGACTCGGGTGAGGGCTCGGGTGGAGGCGGCCCGCTCATCAGCATCCTGCCCCGAATGCGCTCCGGGCTCTCTCCGCACTATTCTTCAGCAAGACACGCCTCCTTTTCCATCCAAACATCTACTCCAAACCCACAAAAAAGGACACTGGTCATTTTTCCAACTCTTCACAGTGGTGTTAGCCAGGTACACTGGAAAGGATAACAAGCCATGTCTAAGTACAGCGCTTGTCTGTCATTTAGTTATTATGAGACAAGGGATGTCAGCCGTCCTATGTCACCCTGCACCAGCCACCTGGTGGACACAGATGCTCTCTGCTCATCTCTTTGTCCTCCCATTTCAAATTCTTTTGGAAAACAGATCTTTTATTAAAGATTTCCGGGCTTCCCTGGTGGCGCAGTGGTTGCGCGTCCGCCTGCCGATGCAGGGGAGCCGGGTTCGCGCCCCGGTCCGGGAGGATCCCACATGCCGCGGAGCGGCTGGGCCCGTGAGCCACGGCCGCTGAGCCTGCGCGTCCGGAGACTGTGCTCCGCAACGGGAGAGGCCACAGCAGAGGGAGGCCCGCGTACCACAAAAAGATTTCCTCAGCCTGTACACTACAGATCTTTATAAACACCTACTTGGACCAAGGAGACATTTTTCATCCTCTAATTAAATAAGGAGATATAAACAAAACAAAAGACAGCATTTGCAAGAGCAAAAACAGAGTTATCAAATCAAGCACTGAAAGATCTCCACACTGATCTTAACAAACAATAAATCTGTAAATGCAAGGAAAGTTTATGAAATAAACATGAAAGAACATTCATAATCCACTGTATATGTCCATATCACTAAGAGGATTACTCCAATATAAGCTACTTCACATGGTAATAATTTTATAATAAGGCACATTTTAACTGTGTTAACTGTTTAATCTACTATTTTAAAAGTAAACTAAATATTCAAATGTTTTAAAATAACTCTGTATTTTCAAGTTGCTTACATACATGGAGACCAGTTTCCACAGAGGTAAGGGGTGAGAAGGCAGAGGAAAAACCCTAAACGTATAGTTCACTGACACAGTTCCCCGCGTGACTGAATACAAGGCATTCCGTGTGTACGTACGGGCTGAACACACATCCAGACAGACACTAAGTTGACGGGTAAAGGTGCTAAAGCCTTGGTTCTCACAGATGGGGTCCTTGAGAGTTAAACAAATTTTAGAAACACTGAGCCTGACCCCTGTTTTGAGACACAGAATCACAGGGTGCTGGGGCTGGAAGGAACCTGCAAGATTATTTAGCCCAACTCTGGCACGTCAAGACAAAAAAGGTGACGCTTATCTCAACATCACGCAGCTGATCGGTGCCAAAGCCAGGACCCTAAAACCCGAGAAGATGTGATTTTATGGGGCCAAAGACACTTGGCAAGTGTGATGCAGTTAAGAGCCTTCAGACGGGGTGCTTAATCCCGGACTGAGCGGGCTGAATGTAATCGCAGGGTAACTAGAATCAGAAGCACCCCGGCTGCGTTGGGAGTCAGAGGCAGCTGTGCTCAGGGTGAACCCTGCCGCTGTGGACGTCGATGTACAGGCTGCCCCGTCGCGAGCTGGGAAGGTGGAGGAGGGTCCCGGTCCAGGCCCACGTGGCCTCCAGACAGTGGAAGCGGCAGGAAGCTCTCTGGGAGCATCAGGATGAGCGCCCAGCCTTGCCGCCGCTGCAGTGTCGGCCCAGGGAGACTCACAGGGCCTCGGACCTACCAAATTGTAAGAACATAGATCTGTGTTGCTTTAAGCCACTAGGTTTGTGGTGATTTGTTACAGGAGCCCTAGGAGACTAACTCACCACGCGAATCCGTAGCCACCACTCGCACCCCCGGGCCAGTCCGAGGTCCAAGGCCACAGGGGACTGACCTGGCCTCACATCACGTCGGTCTGTACGGAACTTCCCGTCTGTGCTCGGGTCACACGAGGATAACGGGGCAGCGCTGCACGGCTCGGGCCGGGAGAGCAGACTGCAGGGGGCCCAGGCCACAGACAGCCCCGCACAGACGCCGGGCAAGGCCATTCCCTGTTTACTTGAGCTCATTCTTGGAACTACATTTGCTTCCAAGTGAAATACAATTTACTTTGAAAAGCTTTTACAGCGTTCTACTTGAAACAGCTGGTTGGACTTTCCAAAAAGCATCTTGTCAGAACCCTGTATTTTTTCCTAAAACATATTCCTCCCACTGAGTCACACCAGAAGCCTTGGTGGTGACTACAGATCACCTCTCGAACGCAAGGCCCTTCGATTCCAGTCTGCAATCGGCGTCTCAGAGGAAGGCGCGGCTCCAGAAGACACGTCACGTGCACGCAGAGACAGCCTGCACACCCCTTGGCCACAGCCCCTGCACGGCGGGCCAAGCAGAACGCCCAGGCAGCCAGCAGTGGTCCTTTCCTTTCAACATCGAACCCAGTGCAGCTCGGTCTGGGACGGGGCTGCCCACGAAGAATAAAGCAGTGAGGAGAAGAGAATCAAACTGCACACCCGCCGAGGAGAACAGCACGCCAACCAGACCTCCCAAGGCTCGGGTCCGCTCGTGTAAATACTGAGCCTCCGCCTCTGAGCCGCGGGCGTCGCCCAACCAGCCGGCAACCGTGGTAACAGGGCGCTCCACGCACCGCGCGACTGCGGACGCTACCAACCACTGCCCAGGTCACAGCCTCCCAGCAGAGTCCGAGGGCGCCAGGTGCTTGGGGCTCTTTGGACCCACACGGTCCAGCCCCCAGCCTCTCCCCGACCCCATTTGTTTTGTTTTTATTTACTTGGTTCAGCCTTTGGTTGTCGCCTACTCAAGTGAATAAGATTCAGCAAAAGCACCTCAAATACACCGTGCGATCCATCCGATTCGTGCGCGTTCAGAGCAAACTCACTTGACTCTTCCCCTCAGGAAATTTTAACATAACCACTGCCCCCTCCCCCAAAACAACCGAAACCCAACGCTTTCAGGCACTTTTAATCCTCAATTTCTTAATCTCTAATCTCAACAAACAAACAATTTAAACAAATCTTCCGATGACTCGGGCACCCATGGGCATTCTCCTCACCAGCTCAAGAGAGTCTCACCTGCCCACGCCCCTGCCTCTGTCTTTAATCACACGCTCCCTCCAGGGAACTGAGGAAGTTGCACTCTCTGCTGGGTGAAGTAAATCAAATCTGAAAGGAGCCCACCCAAGGTGCTCAGGGAAAGCACACCCTGTGCAGGAGGGCTCAGTCCTCCCACTGGGACGCGGGGTGCTTCTTTACAACTGTCTGGGACCACGGTCCTGTACCTCTCCCATCTGGGAGGGGGTTCAGAGATCACCTCTTCTACTCCTCTTGTTTTACAGAAGAAACACAAGCGCAGTGTCTTTTCTACTCTGCTGCAATTCAGCCACAAACCCCTACTACTTGGAGCCTTCCAGGCTGGGCCAGACCCTCCTGAGTTGCTCCAGGTAAGAGCAGAAACTGCGCTGTGGCCCCGGCTCCATCCTGGGAGCCACACTGAAAACAATGGCCTTTCTGGGAAATTCATCCTCTTTCTTTCCTCCCTGATTTGCCCGGCACCCCGTCTTCTCCCTGCTCCCTACCTGTGTCCCACATCCAAAATTCTTTTCACAAGCATTCCCTTTAGACAAACCTTTTAATAGAGAACTCATTAATCAAGATTAATGAGATCTTTTAGGTACCAAAGAAATTAAACTAATGGTGAAATCTGAGGCACCCTGACGATGTCTGAGTAAGAGGCCTTGTCCCAGCTCTCTTCCATCTATAGCATGTGGACAACTAGCTATCATACTCTCGTAAATTTAACTACTTATGTCATTCAATTTTTATTCTTTTTTTTAAACAGAGATCTCAAGTTGATGATTTTCATTTCATTTTATTTTATTTTATTTTTTTGGCCGTGCCGCACAGCTTGCGGGATCTTAGCTCCCCGACCAGGGATCAAACCCAGGTCCTGGAAGTGAAAGCACCGAGTCTTAACCACTGGATCACCAGGGAATTCCCCCAATTTTTGTTCTGAATTTCATTTTATTGTGGTAGGACAACTTCACATGAGATCTACCTGGTTAACACACTTTCAGGCACACACTGCAGTCCTGATAACAAAGGGCACAGTCTATTTAGCAGCTCCAGAACCATCATCCTTCCTGCATCACTGAAACCGTGCGCCCTTAAACCCACGCCTTTGCCCACTCGGTCCTTTCGAAACTCTGCAGCTGTGGTCCACTCACTCCCATTCTTCTATGACTGTGGTGCCGAAGAAGAGGGGACGGAGACCAGCACGAGACCACGACCCCGGGGACCTCAAGGTCACCCAGCTGGCCGGTCCTTCCTGCAAGTGGCCTTGGGGCCTGAGTGAGGCCACCTCTCCATTCAGCTCTCCAGCCATCTTCCTGACCAAGTTTTTCAAACTCAAACTTAAGCTCCACGGTCTGACAACATTGCTAAGATATTGACAACCCCACCACTCTCCAAATCCTCTTACTGGGCTTCAACTTCCTTTCCGGTACTCACTGTCCACTGCATGTCTATCTACACACCTACGATATACTCTGTGACATATCTATTTTTGCTGTCTACTGTGTCTCGCCTATTAAAAGGAGGAGGAGAGGGACCATATTTGTTTTACCTATCGCTGCATCCCCAGCCCAGAGCTGTGCCAGGCAGGATGCAAATATTCAAATCGTTTTTGTTGAATGAATAAATGGAGTTTTTGTGGGAAAATGAAATAAATTATTTGGAATGGAGACGACTCCAGAAAATCCAAATATTTGATGGCCACATTTACACTACATATCCTTTTTTTTTTTTTTTTTTTTGTCGGTATGCGGGCCTCTCACTGCTGTGGCCTCTCCCGCTGCGGAGCACAGGCTCCGGACGCACAGGCTCAGCGGCCATGGCTCGCGGGCCCAGCCGCTCCGCGGCCATGGCTCGCGGGCCCAGCCGCTCCGCGGCATGTGGGATCTTCCCGGACCGGGGAACGAACCCGCGTCCCCTGCATCGGCAGGCGGACT
>NC_041222.1:106580496-106590044 GCF_002837175.3 Physeter macrocephalus | reverse complement strand
CCAGCCGCTCCGCGGCATGTGGGACCTTCCCGGACCGGGGAACGAACCCGCGTCCCCTGCATCGGCAGGCGGACTCTCAACCACTGCGCCACCAGGGAAGCCCTACATATCCTTTTTAAAAATTTTTTTGGAAGTATAGTTGATTTGCAATGTTGTGTTAGTTTCAGGTATACAGCAAAGTGATGCCGTTATACACATATATATATTCTTTTTTCAGGTTCTTTTCCCATTATAGGTTATTACAAGATATTGAATATAGTTCCCTGTGCTATGCAGTAGGTCCTTGTTGGTTATCTATTTTATGTATAGTAAGTGTGTATATGTTAATCCCCAAATCCTAATTTAGCCCTCCCCCCCTTTTCCTTTGGTAACCATAAGTCTGTTTATGTCTGTGAGTCTATTTCTGTTTTGTAAATAAGTTCATTTGTATCATTTTCTTTTAGATTCCACATATAAGTGGTATCATATAACATTTGTCTTTCTCTGTCTGACTTCACTTAGTATGATAACCCCTAGATCCATGTATGTTGCCGCAAATGGCATTTCATTCTTTTTTATGGCTGAGTAATACTGCATTGTATATATGTACCACACCTTCTTTTTTTTTTTTTTTTTTTTGTTGCGGTACGCGGGCCTCTCACTGTTGTGGCCTCTCCCGTTGCGGAGCACAGGCTCCGGACGCGCAGGCTCAGTGGCCATGGCCCACGGGCCCAGCCACTCCGCAGCACGTGGGATCTTCCCGGACCGGGGCACGAACCCGTGTCCCCTGCATCGGCAGGCGGACTCTCAACCACTGCGCCACTAGGGAAGCCCTACCACACCTTCTTTATCCATTCCTCTGTCGATGGGCATTTAGGTTGCTTCCATGTCCTAGCTACTATAAATACTGCTGCAATGAACACTGGGGTGCATGTATCTTTTTGAATTATGGTTTTCTCCAGATATATGCCCAGGAGTGGGATGGCTGGGTCATATGGTAGCTCTATTTTTAGTTTTTAAGGAACCTCCATACTGTTCTCCACAGTGACTGCAACAACTGACATTCCCACCAACAGTGAAAGAGGATTCTCTTTTCCCCACACCCGCTCCAGCATTTGTTATTTGTAGACTTTCTACTGATGGCCATTCTGACCAGTGTGAGGTGATACCTCATTGTAGTTTTGATTTGCATTTCTCTAATAATCAGTGATGTTGAACACCTTTTCATGTGCTTGTTGGCCATCTATATGTCTTCTTCGGAGAAGTGTCTATTTAGGTCTTCTGTCCATTTTTGATTGGGTTGTTTGTTTTTTCGTTTTTGAGTTGTATGAGATGTTTGTATATTTTGGAAATTAATCCCTTGTTGGTCGTATCATTTGCAAATATTCCTCCCATTCTGTGGGTTGTCTTTTCATTTTGTTTACGGGTTCCTGCAGAGGCAAAAGACCCATACTCCAAAAACTGTAAGTTGCTGATGAACGAAACTGAAGATCACACAAAAAGATGGAAAGATACACTGTTCTTGGATTGGAAGAATCAATACTGTTAAAATGACCATACTATCCAAGGCAATCTACAGGTTCAATGCAATCCCTATCAAATTACCAATGGCATTCTTCACAGAACTGGAGCAAACAATTTTAAAATTTGTATGGAAACACAGAAGACCCCGAACAGCAAAAACAATCTTGAGAAAGAAGAATGGAGCTGGGAGGAATCACACTCCCTGACTTCAGACTATACTACAAAGCTACAGTAATCAAAACAGTATGGTACTGGCATAAAAACAGACACATAGATCAATGGAACAGGATAGAAAGCCCAGAAATAAACCCACAAACCTATGGTCAATTAATCTACAACAAAGGAGGCAAGAATATACAATGGAGAAAAGACAATTTCTTCAATAAGTGGTGCTGGGAAAACTGGACAGCTACATGTAAACGAATGAAATTAGAACAATCTCTAACATCATATACAAAAATAAACTCAAAATGGCTTACAGACCTAAATGTGAGACACAATACTATAAAACTCTTAGAGAAAAACATAGGCAGAACACTCTGACATAAATCGAAGCAATATTTTTTTGGATCCACCTCCTAGAGTAATGGAAACAAAAGCAAATAAACAAACGGGACCTAATTAAACTTAAAAGCTTTTGCACAGCAAAGGAAACCATATACACTACATATCCTTGACTGAATACAATCAATTTAATAATTTTAAAGTTACTTGTGCATTGCTCTATAAATTAAAAGAAAGATAATACATTATTACGACTGATTTGTTAGATACAGCTGATTTTCATGTTCAAATCAGGTAAAAAAACAATCATTTACAAAAGAGGATAACCAAGAAAATCACTTCTGGAGCAAGCGCTTGGACATGAGGACCCATGTAGCATGACCATGTTTCAACAGGCAGATAATTAAGAATGCCAAAACATTCTCTCTTCCAAAGTATTAATTTCCTAACATTATCTTAAAGTTCAACATTCCTCAAAAATACGATGACAGAGACTTTGAGAGAATGGAAGCTAACGTAACAAAAAAACCAACCTCCGCAGTTTACAATATAGGAGACACTTTATTAGTTTCTATCACAGATTCATTTGGGATCTTTAGGTGCAGTCTTGGTCTATCATGACTTACAAAGGACTTACGGGAAAGGTTTCTCCTGAACACAAGTGACTGATTTGGGTCCCCGTTAACAACCCCACTCCTTTCTTGCTTCAGAAGGATGGAGAAGAGGCAGTGGTCCAGACCTCAGATGGCCCGTCCACCTCCTTAAAGACATCACACTGCGACACAGGTCAGTAGGCAAGGCACTGCTTTTTTCTACCATAAAAGGAAAGGAGAAAGGTGACTTTTAGCAGGGTTTTTCGAGACTTTCTAATAACTGCAGAAAATTTTTTTTGACATCAACAAGAAACAGATGACTTAGGACATGACTGTGTGTTGGAAGCCTTGGCCAAGAGAAGAGGTATGTAGAAAAGGGATGTTTCATTTCTATAAAATCACCAATTTATGAGCGTACAAAGCTCAAGCTGACAGGTTTTCTCCATCAGCAGGGCTCACAGGAAGGGTTGTTTGTTGTTAAAAGTGGCAATAGCTCCGGTTGGTCACTCCTTCTCCCCAAATCTGAGACCTGGGGTGTGGGGGGAGGGGCCTGGAGCCCGAGCACGGCCCTTGGTGACACACGGAAAGCCACGCCCGGAGGCCCCAGACCCGGAAGCCCCCAGCCCGCCTCCCAGACCCACGTGCTGGAGCAGGAGCTCTCCTGTAGGCCACCTGTGTCTTCCCAGCAAACTGTCAGCTGGACGCGTCACAGCAATGCGCTGCACTCAATCCTACATTTTAACGTGTTTCCAGCTCCATCGGCACCTCACACATGCACATACCGACACGGGTCTGACCTGGAAGATTCTAGAAAACCAGACAGTGAGGCCTGTAGGGGAACCCACGTGGGCCGCGAGTGGTGGCATTAGACCTGGGCTTCACCCCCATCACAATTTCTTCACCTCTCTGGCCTCACGCAAGGGAGCTCTTCTCCTTTGAAGCCGTTCATTCAAATTTAACAACACGAGGCCATCCTGAAGACAGCGAAGGCTCCCAACCTTCACCATCAATCCACAGCCACCACTCATGACCTGTGAGCCACTGAGGAGGAGATGCCTATCTCTGGATGATGAGGCCGGTCCAGAAAGGATCCCTAACTTCCCAATCACCCAGGCTGGGAGGCTTTGCTATTTTTCACACGCTGGCTCCACAAGGAATATGCCAAGACAGGGTCTGTGTCCCAGGGTGTGCACTAAATTGCAGCTCGGAGAACACCTCCTCCAACTAAACCAGCAGAAAACAGACAGCGGTGGACAAGATCACACATGCGAGGGATTATCTTCAAGATAAAGGCTTTTACTTCCTGACTCAACTTCTTGGTGGCTCCTAGTTTTCAAATAGCAATGTTGCAGGACCACCAAGATAAAAGCCTCCCTATTCCAAACATGTTTTAAGTGCGTTGTTTGTCTTATCTGCTTCCTACAGTGATGTTTCAACTGAAAGGGACAAGCCTGGGTAGGAATTTCAAGATTTCCTTTCCTACATATAAAGACGCTGTTCTTTCATGTTTCTCATTCATCCCACAGGCGTTCACTGGGTGCCCAGCCCCATGCTGGACTCTGCAGATAAAATGATGGATGAGGAAGACACGGCCTCTCCAGGTGGGAGCCCACAGCTGGGCAGCAACAAATCCCAGGAGAGACAGGGCCGGGAGGAAACGGAACCTTTCGACTCCAGACCTTCTCCAACAGTTGAAATATTCTAGATATGCTGGAGAGAAAGAATTCTAAAAATTTAAAAGTGAGTTATAGTCTCAGCTGACCTCTTTAGAGGCACGGAAATGAACTATGACTCTCAGGGAGCATCATTCTTTTCTTCTAGGAAAATATCTTAATTGGAAGGTGATTACTACCCGCTGACCCCCGTTCTCCAAGCTGGTGTGGAAAGGAGAGAAGAGGGATGAACCAAGAGCTGGCATCCACATAATGAGGTAAGAGGACGCAGGCCAGGCACTGCTCACCCCGGGGCGGGGGGCGGGGGGGGGACTGGGGGAGGGAGGGCAGGACGAGGCCCAGGGTTGGGGAAGGACAGGTCAAGGTGGGGGTCAGGGGAGAATGAGTCCAACACCAGGGTCATAGCCTCCAGCCCGAGCTTCCAGGAGTCTGTTCTAAGCTGGGTTCTAACTCAGCCTCTTGTATCCCCAAGCCCTCATTAGAGTCTGTTACACAACAGCTCTGGGACAAGGGGTACTTTGGGAAGGAAGGAGAGGGGATGCTTTCCCCTGCTTGAGGCAGTGTGGCTGAGAGAGGGCCGCCGGCACGGCTGGGGAGACGGGACAGGACAGTCAGGGCCCAACGGGAGCAGGGGTCCAAGGCCACAGAGGCCAGAGAAACGCCACACACGCCCTCCACCCACCTACTCCCCGGAGCCTCAGAAACGAGTCACACACTGGGCTGCCCAAACTCCACGGCATGGGGACTCCAGCCCTTTTCTGTAACTAGGAAGGAAAGAGCACAGAGCTGAGAGATGTCGGAATCTGGAGGTTATACAGAAAACTTAGTGCAAATAAAGCAACGATTCCCCCTTCCAACATGGTTCCTGATGGCCCTATTTCCCTAGTGCTCACCCTAAGAGACAGCGCTGGGAATGCCCGGCTCAGTGCGAGGAATCTGTGCAGTTTAGGTATCTCTCTTTATAACACTGAACTTATTTCTTCTCAAAGACTGACTACGAAATGACTGTTTATATCATACTCTATTTTCTTTCTCATTCTATTATCTAGGGGAAGAACGAGCCATGGACCCCCTCCACCAAGCTTAGTTAGCTGTTTGCTCTCAGACAAACCACTCAACCTCTCTGAGCTTCTATTATCAAGTTCCTTTAAGCTGAAGAAATAATGAAAACTGCACTTACAATTTAAAAATGAACCCTTTATCTTTATATATTCCAAAACATGCTTTAGAAAATACCAATGTTATTCATAAAAATAGTATTTCCACAGGTACGTTTTCTCGACTATTAAAATATGCTCTCCTTTCAATAAATAATCTGTTCTTTACATTTGCTTTATACACCCTTCTCCACTCCAGGGTAAATTAAGATTCTCTTTAAAATCTCAGGGTCTCTCTTTTACATAAAAGGATTCTTTTCGGTAATTCCTTAACTATGAGAGCTACTAGCAGCTACTGTTCTAGTTCCTGGTTAAAGTTTAAATTAGCTTGTTTCACATAGTTTTATTTTCTTTATGACAATCTCTTTCGCTCTCTCTTCTGGCTGACAAGCAATATGTTTAAGCTTATTTCCTTCTTCATGAGAATACGTTTCATATGCTGTATCCAGCAATAACAAAGTAGTCAAGATCTTACTGAAAACTAATCAGCTAAAGAAGATGTGGTCCATATATACAATGGAATAATACTCAGCCATAAAAAAGAATGAAATAATGCCATTTGCAGCAACATGGATGGACCCAGAGACGGTCATGCTGAGTCAAGTAGGTCAGAAAGAAAAAGATAAAGATCATATGATATCACTTAAATGTGGAATCTAAAAAAAAAATGGTACAAATTAACTCATTTACAAAACAGAAACAGAGTCACAGATGTAGAAAACAAACTTACGGTTACCAGGGGGGAAAGCGGGCGGTGGGGAGGGGTGGGAATAAACTGGGAGACTGGGATGGACACATACACACACTAGTGAGTGCGTCAACCTCTCAGCAAGGAGTGTGAAACACAGGCTCTTTTCTCCTCCAATATTTTGGTGGCTGCATCAGTAAGGAAATAGTTTATCAATGTATCACTTGTAACTGACTTTTTCAAGGGAATTATGTAGCTACCTGGACATTTTCAACAAATTACGAACTGTGGAAAAGAAAAAAAATTATACATACACATACAAATGAAAATTTCTGGGAAGACATTTAAACTGTCTCATTCTCATAAAGATAGCTTTGGCTTAAGGAGTTATTCTGAAGAGACGCTTCCCGGTTCAAGTAGAAGCTCTGCCAAGCGTCAAAGCACTCTGTGCTTTTCTCAATTCTATTTCCACTGATGCAACATTCAAGTGCCCTCAAAACAGAGTGACCATTGATCACAACAATGAACGCAACGCCCTCCACAAACCACTTAAATCAACTCAGGAGAGGCTCTCTGCAATGAGGGACATGGTAGAGCAGCGCGGCCTGCAGCACCCAGTGCTGATACTCTGCTGGTATTCAGTGCCATGAAAGCCCCTCCTTTACAGAGCTGGTCCCCACATGGGGCCGAGCGGGCAGAGCCAGGGGGGCCAGCGTGAGCTCCCCGCCCATCACAGCTCCGGCTGCAAAGCCAGACAAGGCAGCATCCAGGCAGGGGGAGGACTCGGTCACGGCATGTACACTACGGCTCCCCTACCGGCCTCTCTTCTACGGATCTTTCGAGTCACAGATTCTTCTGTTTCAAGGGCCATCAGCACAATACCCCAGATTAAAAATAAAACCAGTACCTCCCTGTGCCTTCAGAGAAAGTGGGGCGCGTAGGGGAAGAATGAGCCGTGGACCCCCTCCACCAAGCTTAGTTAGCTGTTTGCTCTCAGACAAACCGCTCAACCTCTCTGAGCTTCTTCGTGCTCGTGTTGTTAGGCTGAAGCAAGGACGAACATGCAAAGCACCCAAGGCTACAGATCGCCGCTGTGCTCCCCCAGCCACATTCAGGTTTAAGTTTCAGCATGAACACGGTGTCAGCCTCCAGCAGACAAAGCACGAGGACTCCTCCCCCGGAGTTATTTGAGGGGTACCTTTTCCTTTCACATAAGTGCCGGTAGTTATTCTAGAGCTGCTAGGTTCCACTTCAGTATATAGAAATATTAAGGCTGCAAGTTAAAGCTGTCATTCAGAACTGTTCCCTCTGGGACAGACAGACTTCGCCCCGCTACGAAGGGTGCTGCGCCTGCTGTGTGGCCGAGCGATCATTACAGCCTGGGCCCTGGCAGCGAGCACATCCCGCCGTGCACACGGGGAGGCGGAAAGCTCTCCCCACGGCCTGCCCGTCGCCGGAAGAGAAGGTTTCTGGGCCTGGGGACCGGACCGAGGACAAGGTCTCTGTTTAGAAGTTGACAGACACCCGCTCGGTGATGGAAGAGGACGGCCCACGAGCCTTGGGAATAAGTCAGCTGCCGCAGGACTGGAGATCTGAATGAAAGAGTCTTTTCCAGGTTTATGTTCCTTTGATGTTACTGGGGTTTTTTTTTCCTGCCCTCTCCTCCCTGGATGTTTGGTAAAATCCTCTTTTTAAAAATCTTTATCCGCTGTGCTAAGGCAACCTAAGGGATGTGGATTTTGTTCATATTCAGGCCAGAGCTGTAAAGGGGACCAGGGGACAGGCCGACTCCTGGCAGAGAGCACAAGAGCCCCTGAAAAGCTGTCCCAAGAGAATCTCCAAAATATTAAAAGACACACAGACAGGGACAGACACACACACACTCAGAGAAAATGAAATCAAGACAGTTCTCCATCTAAAATATTTTCTGTATAATTCAAGTATGACTGAGGGTGTATTTTAACCTTTCTGTTGTGAAATAAATCATCCGCAGAAACAGGTGCAAAACAAGAGATGCAGTTCAAAGATTTACCACAAAGGGAAACACTCGCATAGCACCACCAGGTCAAGGGATAGACCCTGTCAGGACTAGAAGCCTCCCCATGATCCTAGTAACAACCAGCCCCTCCCTTTCCTAAAGGCATCCACCATCCTGCCTCTTACCTAAGTCTGCATCCTTCAACACGATGGCTCTGTGGTGCTTTTAACAACGTTACTTAAGTGAATCACGCAGTCTGTATTCCTACGCGTCCGGCTGCTTCTACTCCATGTTACGTGTGTGAAATTTATCAGTGTGGTTACATGTACTCACCAGCTTATTCCTTTACATCAATGCGTAGTCCACTGTACGCATATATAATCTGTCCGTCTAATCTTGGGGGACATTTGCATTCTTTCCAGGTTTTAGTCATTATGAATGTGCTGTCATGAACATTCTTGAATGTGTCTTCTGTACGCACCTCTGTTAAGTGTATATTCGGAGCGAAGGTGCTGGATCACAGGGTATAAACGTCTGCAGATCACCCCAACTTCCTAAAGTGGTTAGCGATTCACGTTCCTCACCAGCAGAGCCAGAAAGCGCCAGCTGCCCCTCCTCGCCACACTTGGAGGAGTGTGGTAGCATCTCATGGTGGTTGTACCTCCCATTTCCCTGTAATAAATTACGTTGAGCACATTTTCAAAACCTACGTGTCATGTGTTTTAACTCTCTGTATATTTTAATCCAACAAGACATTGTTACTATTTTATATAGTGAGTAGTTTCTCGATTTCTCTGCATAGTCATATTTATAGTTATATTTCTGACCAGCTGGCATAATTTTTCTCCTACCTAAATAACACCTTCTAATCTAACCTTAAAATCTGCTCACGACAGATCTTTTCAATTTCTGTTCATCTGAAACATCTTTATTTCACCCACATACTTGAAGGATATTTTTGTTGGACAGAGAACTCAAGGTTGGCAGGTATTTTCTTTCCACTCTTTAAAGATACCATCCCATCACCTTCTAGCGTCCACTGTTTCTGCTAAGAAGTCAGTTGTTGATTTAAGTGTACCTTGGAAAGTAATTTGTCTTTTGTTCTCTGGTTGCTTCTAATAACCTTCTCTTTTGTTTTTGCTTTTATCAGTTTTACAATGATATGACTTGGAAGGAGCTGCTTTTTATTTATCCTTCTTGGAGTTCACAGAATTCCTTCAGTTGATAGATAGAGGTTATCATTTAGAAAGCTTTGAGTCACTTTCTGTTCAAATATTGCTATGTTCCGTATTAGCTATCATCTCCTTTTAAGATTCCAATTATAAGTACGTTAAAACTTCTCACCACATCCTGTAACCTCTCTTGTGTATTTTTTTTTTTTTTTTTTTTTTTTTTGTGGTACGCGGGCCTCTCACCGTTGTGGCCTCTCCCGTTGCGGAGCACAGGCTCCGG
>NC_041222.1:106525906-106580329 GCF_002837175.3 Physeter macrocephalus | reverse complement strand
CGGACGTGCAGGCCCAGCGGCCATGGCTCACGGGCCCAGCCGCTCCGCGGCACATGGGATCCTCCCAGACCGGGGCGCGAACCCGGTTCCCCTGCACCGGCAGGCAGACGCGCAACCACCACGCCACCAGGGAAGCCCCTCTTGTGTATTTTTTCATCCTTTCGCTCTCTGTGTTTAATTTTGCATATTTCTTTCACCTATTTTTCAGGCTGCTAAATCTGTCCTTGGTTATTATCTAATCTGTTGTTAAACCTAACCTCTGAGTTGTTCCTTTGGTTATTGTAATTTGCAGTTCTAGAGTTTTCACTTGGTTCTTATTTATGCTTTCCAGTTCTCTTGAATTCCTGTCTTTCCTCGAAGATAGTGAACATAATAATTTTGAAGTCTGTTTCTCATGACACCAATTTGTGACGCGTCTCTGCATTTTTCCACTGCTCTTGTTTTTCTGGGTTGTGCTCATGTTGTCCTTCCTCATCCAGTGTTTATTTCTGATTGTCAGATGTTGTTTTTGGCAAATTGTTAGTAGAAATAATTTGAGGGTTAGGGTGATATTATATTCTTCCAAAGGGGATTTAAGCTCGTTTCTGCTGGACGCCTATGGGACTAGTACTCTGGAATCACCTCCATCTCATTTCAGGGAAAGAGATGATTCGAAGCTGGGCCTCCATCCTCCCTGATCCTGGCCCCATAATTCTTCACTATCTTATAACCTCCCCAATGCCTCTAAGTAGAATATTTTTTAATTTAAAGACAATTTTTTAAAAGAGAAGTTTTAGGTTCACACCAAAATTGACAGGAAGGTACAGAGAATTCCCAAATACCCTCCACCCCTACACATGTATATAGCCCCCCCATTATCAACGTCCCGCACCAGAGTGATACGTGTTACAACTGATGAACCTATATGAACACGTCATAATCATGCAAGGTCCACAGTCTACATTAAGGTTCAGTCTTCGTGCTGTATATTCTATGGGTTTGGATAAACGTACAATGACATGTATCCACCATGATACTATCATACAGAGTATTTTCACTGCCCGAAAAATCCTCTGTGCTCCACCTAATCTTCTTTCCCCACCCTCACCCCCTGACAAACAATGATCTCTATATTCTCTCCATAGCTTTGCCTTTTCTAGAGTGTCACAGAGTTGGAATCATATGGTAAGGAGCTTTTTCAGATTGGCTTCTTTCATGTAGCTATATGCATTTAAGATTCCTCTCTGTCTTTTCATGGCTTGAGAGCCTGTTCCTTTTCAGCACTGAACAATATTCTAACACCTGCATGTACCAGAGTTTATTTCTCCATGCACCTACTGAAAGACATCTTGTTGCTCCAACAACAAGTTATATTTTAATTTGCTTTCCTAGTCTTCCTTAGCAAGAGGGTTAACCCAACTTACCTAGCCCACTGCCCTAGCCCTGTGTTTTATTTTAACTAGCTGATCCTTTACTATATCTCCTCAAAGCCAACCCATATATTCACCATGAATTTGCCTACAATTGCTTTAGTTTTATCCAACAAGACATTTATTCTCAACTTTAGTTTTATCCAACTTCAGTCTAACTCAACAAGACGTTATTATCAACTATTTAAAGTCCTTAAAATAGTTTTGACCAGTTTATTCTAAAAATATTGAACAAGAAACACTCAAAAGTAAACAGAAGTCAAGTAAAAGAAGACACAGAGGGAAGACCAAGTGAAGGCCATGAAAGGTGGCACCCACAAGCCAAGGAGAGAGGCTCTCAGAGGAAACCAACCCTGCCCACACCTTAACCTGGGACTTTTAGTCTCCAGAACCAAGAAAGCAAAAAACAAAAAAAAAGAAAAACAAAAAAAGAAAAAGAAAAAATCATCTGTAATTCTGTAACTTTTACTTTTAATTACACGAAGGCCCACTGCAGAATAACTGTGCTTGTATTATGTTTTGTAAAACAAACTGAAATTGGAATGGCATAATAATCCTTTAAATATAAATGAAATTATTAACATTTTATGTTAAAATCACAGACTTGGTACTCTTTCCACAAATAAATGATGAAACTTTTCTAGCACCTCTTGGTTAGAATAGTACTATATCCTTTTAAAATATGAATAAAAGTTAACTCCTGACTATAGGACACTGAGAAAGAGAAAAATATTAAAAGTTTCAACAGTCTTCTTTGCTGTATAAGAAAACTACCGTTGATTTGCCTGCTGGAACTGCTAAATAAAAACTGACCCCTCAAAATAAGAAAGTTCTCCTTTGAAGGAAAAATAAAAATGTTCCATAATAGTGGTTTAGAAAAATCAAATGGCCCAAAGTTACTGCATCTAATAAGATTTTCCACCCTTTCTGGCAATATTTTTGAACTGGAGAAAAAGTTAAATTACCTAATGGAAAGGTTAAAAACAAGGTCCTCTGTCCCTTTCATTTGCTTTCTATAATCAAAAATTGACTGTCAAGCTACTGTAGTTTTCATCACTTTAAACCACAAATGAAAGGCCTCATTTTTAGACCACCAGCAAATGAATACTTTTATACATATGTAACATCCTTAGTTATATTAATATTAGTGTTCTCCTTCTGCAATGCATATACGTCTACAAATAGCAGAGTATTAAAACACCAAGTTCTTAACTCTTTATATACTGTAATTTTCCTTAGGGCTGGTCAATATAAATGTGTATTTAAAATTACACACCTTTGTACATGTCCCAAAAATACATGTATTTGTTATTGCTCCTACTTTTAATATCATATTCAATGTAATATATATATAATATGTATATATATATATTACATATATATATACACACACATATACATACCAACACATGCAACCTGGTTTGTACAATATTTGGAAAGAAATTTGTGTTATTAGAAATAATGCATTCCCTATGGAAATAAATTTTAAAATCGACCTTTTTTAGATCATCCAATTTGTATAAATCTTTATAAATATATAAATAGAGTATGCAAAAATGAATATTAAAGAGAATAAGTAGGATTGGAAGAATTAATACTGTTAAAATGTCAATACTACCAAAAGCCACGTATAGATTCAATGCAATCTCTATCAAGATTCCAATGCCATTTTTTACAGAAGTAGAAAAAAATTCCTAAAGTTTATATGGAATCACAAAAGACCCCAAAGACAAAGAAACCCTGAGAAAGAAGAATAAACCAGGAGGCATCATACTTCCTGATTTCAAGTTACAGTATAAAGCTAGTCATCAGAACAATATGTTACTGGCATAAAAACAGAGAAATAGACCAAGGGAACAGAATTAGGAAGCCAGACATAAGCCTAATCATACCCAGTCAACTGATATTTGACAAAAGACCCAAGAACATTCAATAGAGAAAAGACAATCTCTCTAACAAATGGTGCTAGGATAATTAGATATTCACATATAAACGAATGAAGCTGGACCCATTATCTTACACCACTCACAAAAATTAACTCAAAATGGATTAAAGATGAAAATGTAAGCCTGTAACCATGAAACTCATAAGCTCCTTGACATGGGTCTTGGTGATTTTTTGGATATAACACCTAAAGCACAAGCAACAAAATAAAAAATGAACAAGTGGAACTATATCAAACTAAAAAGCTTCTGCATAGCAAAAGAAACCATCAGCAAAGTGAAAAAACAACCTATAGAATGGGAAGAAAATACCTGCAAGGTATATATCTGATATGGAGTTAACATCCAGAGTATATAAAGAAAACATAAAACAATAGCCAAAAACAAATAACCCAATTTAAAAATGGGCAAAGGACCTAACCAGACATTTCTCCAAAGAAGATATATGAAAGGCGAATAGCTAAATGAAAAGATGCTCACTGTCACTAATAATTAGGGAAGTGAAAATTAAAACCACAATGAGGTATCACCTAACCTGTTAAAATGGCCATCATTTAAAATGCTGGTGAGGGCTTGGAGAAAAGGGAATCCTTATGCACTATTGGTGGGACTGCAAACTGGTGCAGCCACTATGGAAAACAGTATAGAGGATCCTCAAAAAACCAAATATAGAATTATCGTATGATCCAGAAATTCCACTTCCGGACATAAACCCAAAGGAAACAAAAACGTTAACTCTAAAAGATAGCTGAATCCTAAAGTTCATTTCGGCATTGTTTACAATAGCCAAGACATGGAAACAAACTAAGAGTTCCTTGATGGATGAGTGGATAAAGAAGTTACAAGAACACACACACATAGGCAGGCACACACACACACACACACACACACACACACACACACAGAGTAATATTATTCAGCCATAAAAAAATGAGGAAATCCTACCATAAGCTACAACATGGATGGAGCCTGAAGGCATTATGCTGATATAAGTGAAATAAGTCAAAGACAAATACTACACAGTTTCACTTATATGTGGAATTAAAAACAAAAACAAAAACCAAACTCCTAGAAAAAGATATCTGACATGTGGTTACCAAAGGTGGAGACTTGGGGGTGGGGGTGGGGGGAAGACTGCAATTTGAGGAAGGTCACCAAAAGGTAAAAACTTCCAGTTATAACATAAATAACTGCTAGAGATTAATGTACAACATGATGACTATAGCTATCACTGTCAGACGATAAACAGGAAAGTTGTTAAGAGAGTAAATCCTATGAGTTCTCATCACAAAGATAAATTTTTTCCTTTTTAAATTCTTTCTTAAATAAAAAGAAATCACGCCTAGACACATTATAATGAAATTGGAGAACATCAAACACAAGATAAGATTTAAAAGTGAAAAAAAGGTAGAACATATAACAAAGGAGTAACAATTAGGCTGAAAACAAATTTCCACCCAAACAGAAACAATGAAGACCGAAAGTTAGTGGAAATATCTTTAAAGTGCTAAAGAAAGAAAAAAAAAAGGGAAGAAAGAAAAAAGAAAAATAAAAGCCATCAACCCACACTTAAAACCTAGAATTAAAAGTATAAGAGAAAAAAAAGACAGAGTCACACAGACAAAATGTGAGATTATTTATTACTAGTAGAGTTCTATCCACTAGAGCTTCTAAAGGAGGCACTTCAAGAAGGAAAATGTTCCCAGAAAGCAAGTCTGATACGTAACTGACCTACCGAACGCACAGAAATAAACAAAGAAAAGGTAAAATGAGGGGAAAGAGGAGTATTTCCAAAGGAAGGAACAAGACAAAACCCTTGGAAAAGAACTAAACAAAGAGAAGAAATCTACCTTATAAAGAGTTCAAGGTAATGATCATAAAATGCTCAACAAACACAAGAGGAGAATGGATGAACACACAGTGAGAAATTTAATAAAAAGTTAAAAACTATAAATAAGAACCAAACAGAGCTGAAGAATACAATAACTGAAATAAAAAATACACTGGAAGGAACCAACAGTAGATTAGATGATACAGAGGAACAGATCAGCAAACTGGAAGACAAAGAGTAGTGGAAATCACCCAAGCTGAAGAGAAAAAAGAAAAAAGATTTTCTTTAAATAATGATAGTTTAAGAGACCTCTAGGACATCATTCATACTAACATCTGCATTACAGTGGTCCCAGAAAGAGAAGACAGACAGAAAAGGGCAGAGAACTTTTTTGAAAAAATAATAGCTAAAAACTTCCATAACCTGGGAAAGGAAAGAGACATCCAGGTCGAAGAAGCACAGAGAATCCCAAACAAGATGAATCCAAAGAGGACCACACCAAGATCCACTATAATAAAAATTGAAAAAAATCAAAGACAGAATCTTAAAAGCAACAAGTGAAAAGCAACTAGTTATGTACAAGCAAACTCCCATAAGACCATCGGCTGACTTTTCAGCAGAAACTTTGCAGACCAGAAGTTTGCAGTTCTATCTGGCAAGGCTATCATTCAGATTTGAAGGAGAGATAAGGAGTTTTACAGATAAGCAAAAGCTAAAAGAGTTCAGTGTCACTAAATCAGCTTTCCAAGAATGTTAAAGGGACTTCTCTAAGTAGAAAAGAATTACAAATATGACTTCTCTAAGTAGGAAAGAATTACAATAGGGAAAAAAATCTACTGGTAAAGACAAACATACAGTAAAGGTAGTAGCTCAGCCAATATAAAGCTAGTAGGAAGGTTAAAGAAAAAAATAGTAAAATCATCTATATCCACAATAAGCAGTTAAGGGATATACAAAACAAAAAGATGTAAAATGTGATGTCAAAAACATGGGTAGGGGAAGTAAAATGCAGTGTTGTTAGAATGTGTTTGAACATAAGAGATCATCAACTTAAATTTATGTATATGTTGTTTTATATGAATCTCATGGTAACCTCAAACCAAAAACCTATAATAGATACAGGTACAAAAAAGAGTAAGGAATCCAAACATAACACTAATGATTGTCAGCAAATCATAAGTGAAAAGAACAAAATAAGAAAGGAACAAAAAAGAATTATAAGAACAACCAGAAAAGAATCAATGAAATTACAGTAAGTACATACCTATCAATAATTATTTTAAATGTAAATGGACTAAATGTTGGAATCAAAAGACACAGCATATATGCAGCCTACAAGAGACTCACTTCAGAGCTAAAGACAAACACAGACTGAAAGTCAGGGGATGGAAAAAGGTATTCCATGCAAATGGAAACAAAAAGAAATCTGGGGTAGCTATACTTATAGCAGACAAAATAGACTTTAAAACAAAGACTGTAAAGGGACTTCCCTGGTGGTCCAGTGGTTAAGACTCTGCACTTCCACTGCATCCCATCCCACATGCCACTTGGTGAGGCCAAACCCCCCCCCCGCCAAAAAAACCCCAAAAACTGTAAAAAGATAAAGAAGAACATTACATAATGATAAAGAGATCAGTTCAACAATATATAGCAATAATAAATATATATGCACCCAACATAGGAGCACCTAAATACACAAATCAAATATTAACAAACATAAAGGGAGAAACTGACAGAATCACAATAATAGTAGGGGATTTTAACACCCAAGTTATATCAGTGGATAGGTCATCCAGACAGAAAATCAATAAGGAAAGACTGGCCTTAAATGACATATTACATCAGATCAGCTTAATGGATATATATAGAACATTCCATCCAAAAGCAGGAGAATGCACATTCTTTTCAAGCGCACATGGAGCAATCTCCAGGATAGATCACATGCTGAACCACAATACAAGCCTCAATAAATTTAAGAAAATTGAAATCATATCAAGAAGCTTTTCCCACCACAAACGCTATGAGACTAGAAATCAAATGCAAGAAGAAAATTGCAAAAAACACAAGCACCTGGAGGCTAAACAACATCTTACTAAACAACCAGTTGGTCACCGAAGAAATCTAAGAGGAAATTTTCAAAAACCTGGAAACACGACTTTCTAAAATCTGTGGGTTGCAGTGAAAACAGTTCTAAGAGGGAACTTTCTAGTGACATAAGCCTACCTCAGGAAACAAGAAATATCTCAAGTAA
Source organism: Physeter macrocephalus (assembly GCF_002837175.3). Classification (NCBI taxonomy): domain Eukaryota; kingdom Metazoa; phylum Chordata; class Mammalia; order Artiodactyla; family Physeteridae; genus Physeter; species Physeter macrocephalus. The sequence goes on along the minus strand of NC_041222.1, from coordinate 106,572,895 downwards.
ACAATCTAACTTTACAACTGAAGGAATCAGAAGAAGACCAACAACAACAATAAACCACCAAAGTTAGTGGAAGCAAAGAAATAATCAAGATCAGAGCAGAAATAAGTAAAATGGAGATTTTAAAAAAAGGAAAAGATTGATGAAACTAAGAGCTACTTCTTTGAAAAGATAAACAAAAATAATATACCTTTAGTATATATCAGAAAAAGAGAGGGCTCAAATCAATAAAACCAGAAATGAAAAAGGAGAAGCTACAACTAATACCACAGAAATACAGAGTATCATAAAAGACTATTAGAACAATTATACACCCCAGAAAATGGATAACAGAAAAGAAAAGGATGAATTCCTAGAAACATATAATCTCCCAAGAAAGAATCAGGAAGAAATAGAAAAGATGAACAAACCACCAGTAATGACACTAAATCAGTAGTATAAAAAAAAAAATAAAACAAACAAAAAAAACTCCCAACAAACAAAAGTGCAGATGGCTTCACAGGTGAATTCTACCAAACATTTAAAGAAGAGTTAACATCTATCCTTCTGAAACTATTCCAAAAAATTGCAGAGGAAGGAACACTTCTGAAATCATTCCACAAGGCCAGCATCACCATGATAACAAGTCCAGACAAAGTCCCCACAAAAAAAGAAAATTACAGGCCAACATCACTGATGAATATAGATGCAAAAATCCTCAAAAAATTACTAGCAAACCGAATCCAACAAAACATTAAAAGGATCATACAATTAAGTGTCATTTATCCCACGGATGCAAGGTTGATTCAGTACTGGCAAATCAATCAAGGTGATACACCACATTAACAAACTGAAGAATAAAAAGCATGATCATGTAAATACATGTGGAAAAAGCATTTGACAAAATTCAACATCCACTTATGACAAAAACTCTCAACAAAGTGGGTGTAGAGGGAACATACCTCAACATAATAAATGCCATATATGACAAACCCACAGCTTATATCATACTCAATGGTGAAAAGCTGGAAGTATTTCCTCTAAGATCAGGAACAAGACAAGGATGTCCCACTCTCACCACTTCTATTTAACATAGTGTTGGAGGTCCCAGCCACAGCAATCAGACAAAAACTAAAACAAAATAAAAAAATAAAAGGAATCCAAATTGAAAAGGAAGAAGTAAAACTGTCACTTTTTAGAGGACATGATACTATATATATAGAAAGTCCTAAAGATGCCACCAAAAAAACTATTAGAATAAATGAGTTCAGTAAAGTTGCAGGACACAAAATTAATATACAGAAGTCAGTTGTTTCTATATACTAACAACAAATTATCAGAGATAAATTAAGAAAACAATCCCATTTACAACTGCATCAAAAAGAATAAAATACCTGGGAATAAATCTAACCAAGGAGGTAAAAAGAAAAAAACTTGTACTCAGAAAACTTTAAGATTTTGTTGAAAGAAACCAAAGATGACACAAACAGATGGAATGATATACTGTGTTCATGGACTGGAAGAAATAATATTGTTAAAATGTCCATACTACCCAATGCAATCTGCAGATTCAATGCCATCCCCACCAAAATACCCATGGCATTTTGCACAGAACTAGAACAAATAATTCTACCACTTGTATGGAAACATAAAAAACTGCAAATAGACAAAACAATCTTGAAAAAGAACAAAGTTGGAGGTATCATACGCCCTGATTTCAAATTATACTACAAAGGTACAGTAATCAAAACAGTATGGTATTGGCACAAAAACCGACACATAGATCAATGCAACAGAATAGAGAGCCCAGAAATAAATCCATACGCAAATGGTCAATTAATCTGTGACAAAGTAGGCGAGAATATACAATGGGGAAAAGACAACGTCTTTAATAAATGGTGTTGGAAAACCTGGACAGCTACACACAAAAGAATCAGTCTGAACTACTTTCTCACACCAAACACAAAAATAAACTGAATATGGATGAAAGACTTAAATGTAAGACCTGAAACCATGAAACTCCTAGAAGAAAACATTGGCAGCATTCTCTTTGACATTGGTCTTAGCAATATTTTTTTGAATATGTCTCCTCAGGCAAGGGAAACAAAAGCAAAAATAAACAAAAGGGACTACAGCAACCTAAAAAGCTTTTGCACAGCCAAGGGAACCATGAACAGGAAAAAAAAAAGGTTGCCTACTAAATAGGAGAAGATATTTGCAACTGATATACCTGATGAGGGGTTAATATCCAGAACGTACAAAACTCATACAACTCAACATCAAAAAACAAACAACCCAATCGAAAAATTGGCTGAGACCCTGAATATACATCTTTCTAAAAAAAAAGACAAACAGCCAACAGACACATGAAAAGGTGCTCAACATCACTAATCATCAGGGAAATGCAAATCAAAACCACAGTGAGACATCACACCTGTCAAAATGCTATCATCAAAAAAACAAATGCTGGGGCTTCCCTGGTGGCGCAGCGGTTGCGCGTCCGCTTGCCGATGCAGGGGAACCGGGTTCGCGCCCCAGTCTGGGAGGATCCCACATGCCTCGGAGCGGCTGGGCCCGTGAGCCATGGCCGCTGAGCCTGCGCGTCTGGAGCCTGTCCTCCGCAACGGGAGAGGCCACAGCAGAGGGAGGCCCGCATACCATAAAAAAAACAAACAAAAAAAAAAAAAAACACAAATGCTGGAGAGGGTGTGGAGAAAAGGGAACCCTCCTGCACTGTTGGTGGGGATGTAAACTGGTGCAGCCACTGTGGAAAACAGTATGGAGGTTCCTCAAGAAATTCAAAACAGAACTACTATATGAGCCAGCAATTTCACTCCTGGCATAGATCTGAAAGAAACAAAAACACTAATTTGAAAAGATACATGCACCCCAATGTTCACCGCAGCACTATTTACAATAGCCAAGATATGGAAACAACCCAAGTGTCCATCAACAGACGAATGGATAAAGAAGATGTGGAGAGATATACATATACGTATGTATGTATGTGTATATAAATATATCATGAAATACTACTCAGCCATAAAAGAGAATTAAATTTTGCTATAGGCAGCAACATGGATGGACTTGGAGGACATTATACTAAGTGAAATAAGTCAGACAGAGGACAAACACTGTGTGATTTCACTTACATGTGGAAACTAAAAAACAAAAATGAACAAACATACAAAATAGAAACACTCACAGATACAGAGAACAAACTGGTGGTTGCCAGATGGGATGGGTGGTGGGGATGAGTGAAATAGGTGAGCAAGATTAAGAGGTACAAACTTTCAGTTATAAAATAGGTAAGTCATGGCGATGTAATATACAGCATAGGGAACACAGTCAATAATATTGTAGTAGTTTTGTGTGGTGACAGACGGTAACTAGACTTATCATGGTGATCATTTTGTAATGTATAAAAATAATGAATCACTATGTTGTACATCTGAAACCAATGTAATATTGTAAGTCAATCATACTTCAATAAAAAAGGAGAGCCTCTACATAATGACAAAAAATTAACTGGAAGGTATAACAAATCTATATATTGTATATTTATTAAAGTTGCCTCAATTATGTAGATATAAAATTTAATAAAAACACAGGAGAAACTAATAAACCCATCATTTGGTAGGAGATCCCAAGACATGTTCAATGTAGGAAACACAGGTAGTACACTCAATAATAAGAGTACACATTATTTTCACATAAACGTTTTCAAAAACTTTGTATGTGCTAAGCCACAGAACAACTCTCGAGATTAGTTAATTTCAAGATTAGTTATTATACAGACCATGTCCTCTAATCACAAACCAATTAAGTTAAAAGTCAGTAATACATGGATAAATTTGAAATACCTATACTTGGAAAAAATTTTTTACCATTTCTAAATAACCCATAAGTGAAAGTAAAGACTGGAAAGGAAATTTATAGATTAGTAAGAATGAACCACAGCTCACAACAACATGGATGAATAAGAAACACAATACTGAGTGAAAAAAACACATTCTGACTTGTGTATTTCCATTTCTTCGAAACTACTTGAACTAACTTGGTAAAGTACACAACTCTAGTTTTACAAGACGAGTGAACAATAAACGCAACCCGGTAGAGGCATGGGGCAGCGAGAGAACACACGTCACCTCTCACTCGTACTGGTCACACACTCTTGACTCTTCAACAGAGGAGGTTCATCACATACGCAGGTTTCATAACACATACACCTTACGGTCTCTCCTGGGTATCACGTGTTACCATAAACTGGTAACAGGCACTTACACCTGTGACCAATTCAACTCTCTACGTACTCCTTTCGTCATTTTAAATCCTCTTTTATGTAAAAGAAAGCTCCACTTCTACTCAGTAGTCTCTTCCTAATCACAGATTAGGAAAATACTTCAGATCCCAGAACAGACTAGGGAGAAAGATACTTCTGATCCCACACGAATTTGTGGTATTAACTCAAGTCAGTCAGCTGACAAGCTTCTAGAGCTTCAGGGGCCAGAACCACGGTGAGGCTCCTGTCACAGTAAAAGGGCAGCAGAAGAGAAGAGACATCTCCAGGGTGCCCTGGAGCCAGGCAGACACAGGGCCAGTTAGAGACAGAGCACGCAAGGATTCCAAATACACACAAAGTAGGTGGTGAACTCTCGCCACCTCCAATTCCCAGCGATCTAAAAAAATTTTCTATGACAAGATTTAAGGCGTATGACCAATGTTTCTGAAAGAAGCATTTTCTGGAAAGGATTACATTTACTGAACAGCGACAGGAACGTCGGAATTTGGAATTCAAGTTTCTACCGGGAAAAGAATGTTTTTTTAATGAACCTCCTCCATCCAACTGCCAGAATCAGCATTATCAATTAACAAATACCCATGCTAACTTACTCCATAGGGAATTTGGTGATGCAAAACCCAGGATGAACTGGGAGATTGGGATTGACATGTATACACTGATGTGTATAAAATGGATGACTAATAACAACCTGCTGTATAAAAAAATAACTTTAATTTTTTAAAAAGATTTTTAAAAAAACAAAAAAACCCCAGGAAACAGTGTATCTCCACTGGGAATATCTTCAAGAAGGGATTAGAGGGGGCTGGGCAGGAAGGATCCAAAAAAAAAAAAACCACCAGTATCTGCTAAGCTAAAAACACATATACACACATGGGAATTATTTTACTTTCATCAAGTTCTGAAAGTAGTTAACAAAACCAACGAGAGTAAAAAGAATCACTTCACATGGGTGTTTCAGGAAAGCTGAAAGCATTTAGACCTCAGGTTGCTGAATCTGTTTGCTTTTCCTCAGCCTCGGTCTCCTTAGGTTGCTAATTTCCCGCCCGAGGTTATAGTTCTGCATTCATAACACCATCATCGTTGCCATGGTAACTTCCTGCCACGTCACAGAGAAAACACAGCTGAGTCCCTCCGGCAGCCCCCCCACCCCCGTCAAATCACGCGTTGATTTTACTCCTTCCAATGTAAACACGAGGGTTACTATTCAAAGTTCTGGGGAGAAGGTCTTAACACCGAAACCCCACCTACCATCCCCACTGAGGCAAGAAGAAACCCAGCAGCGCAGAACCCTGGTGAAGCCGTAAGGAGGAGAAGCCAGCTCCCGGATTTGTACCCGAGCTCCCCCGGCTCTGAGACACGGGCCTCGGGCACAGTATCCAATGGTCTCCGGCCTCCGTTTACCCATCTGTAAAACGGCCAAGGACCTCATTGGATTGTTCTGAGAATTAAATGAGATGATACAAACGAGACACGGCACAGCGCCTGGCAAATGTCCACTTAAGTCAGAGGCCACCTTGAGCTCCCCGGAACTTTCAGTGATCTCTGACCTCCAGATACAGAATTAAAGAGGAAGCTACGGGTTCAGTCGCTCAGGAGATACCCACTGCGTGCCTGGTCTGCACCACCCAGAGCCCGGGGGGCCGGGAAGGCGGAGGGCCGTGCGTGTGCTGTGGCCACAACAAAGGCTGTTTCTCCCCGCACTTCTTCAGCTTAACGCGCACCTCCTCGGCAGGAGGCTGGCTCCTGGGATGAGATCAGCCTTGGTTCCGGGCCCCGTCTTCTCCTGTGTCCACACATCCAGGCAAATAGAGCACAGGTTTATAACTGAAACAGTGAGCCTCTGTGTGGACGAGAATGGAGTCCAGGGTGGACAGGACTCTTTCAATTTACCATCTCCTCCGAAGGAGGGGATGTGGTTCTTTTCGGAGGGGAATTTAAAATGAACAAAAGTCTCCAGCTTGCAGCCAGCTTATAATTATTATTTGGGTTTGAGGCACAGGGACAACTGTCTGAACCTCTGAAAACACAATGGAAGTAAATACCTACCTTTAGAAACCAAAGTATCAGTTAATTCCAGGCCTGTGAAAGTGCCTATTTCTAAAGAAATAACATAATAATTTTACCAGGCAACTTCATGACAAGTGGAGAAGCAGTTTACGTTTCTTAGATACATTTGTCATCAGATACTTAATCTGTGCACCTAAAGTAAAGCTTAATAAATTTACCATTAGAAATGCCGAGGCAAAGACAAATATCATATGATATCGCTTATATGTGGAATCAAAAAGTGATAAAAATGAACTTATTTACAAAACAGAAGTAGAGTCAGACACAGAAGACACACCTATGGCTACCTGGGGGAAGGGAGGGGAGGGATAAACTGGGAGACTGGGATTGACATACACGTACCAGTATATATAAAATAGATAACTAATAAGGACCTACTGTACACCACAGGGAACTCTACTCAACTACTCTGTAAGGACCTATATGGGAAAAGAATCTTTAAAAAAGTGGATATATGTACATGCATAACTGACTCACTTTGCTGTACACCTGAAACTAACACAACATTGTAAATCAACTATACTCCAAGAAAAATGAAAAATTAGAAACACTGAGGTGGTCTTCAATAAAAGGAACTTTGAAAGACACAATTGTGTGCTTTCTGAGCAGGGAAGGAAAAAAAAAAAACTACAGGAGGAAAACACAGCATTCTGTATCTAGATAGTAATGTGAGTGCTCCTGAACACTGTTTGGGCTAGAGCTCTTAGAAAAAAAGGGTTCACGGTCAAAGAAGCTTGGCAATACTGCACGAGACGGACAATCCACATGAGCGTATTAAGGGCTCCAGGAAGTTCCGCAGGAAAGAAACTCTTTGTATCTGACCAAATACCCCCAGAACACACCTGAAGGAATGCGGTTGTTGAATACGTTCCAATCCCACACAGTAACCCAGTTACTGCACAAAGAAGGTGCGCCGCAGGGTATCAGCTCGACACTCAAAGCATTTTGCTGTTTGTAGTGCCCTCAGAACAAAGACATCCTAGCGTTGTTCTCTAGTTGTTGAACAACCTCCACCAGAGATAAGAATGATGGTCTAAAAAATGTGTAAATCGTAGCTAAATGATATAAAAGAGCAGAAGCCTGCTTGGTTGAGGATACACCTAGAACAGTATCTGGCATATAAAAATACGTGTTGAATGAATGACTGAATAATCCTCTTTCTTCTTCTTCATTCTAGTCCAGAGACAGCTCTTCTGACTTGCCCTCCAAACTCCCTAAGAGGAAGCAGGGACCAGGGATGCTATGAAGTCACACACTTGCGAACACATGACAGAAGAAAGAAGACAGACCTGGAGCAAAACAGGGCCGTGTGACCTTGAGCACTTACTTTTTGCAAAACAGGAATTAAAACTGTTTGTACCCCGTCAGACTACAACGAAGAAAGTGCCTGGCATGATCCTGGCACAGAGAAGGATTCAAAAAATACCGGTCCCTTCTCTCTCCCTCATTCTGACGGACTTTTCCCTAATTTAAACCCCGAGGAGACAGCAACTCAAAAGATAAGTAAAACCTCCTGGGGGACTGTTGAGTGAGCTGAATAAGCCAAACTAAATCCCACATCAAATATGAGACAAGAAGGAATTCGCTTCCAAAGACCGTAACACTACTCCCCGTTCGCCTTCCTAAAGGTCTTGAGTGCCGGAGCGTCTTTTAATCTTGAGGTGCTCATCTTCTTTAATCACGCTAATTCAACAAAACCCCCAGCATATCATCTCATTAAATCACCCTATGCTCTGTCGAAGGCTTCACAACTTCAAAATCAAACCAGCCAGTTTTCACAATAAAACACTGTCTCTTCCTTCCAACAGCTCCACACCTAAAAATGTCCCCAAATAAGCCAAGTTTAGCACTGCACATACACTAACAACAACTCGAGTCTGAAGATGGGCACTGAGCCCACACCTCACTTACACAAATCAGACTGCATGTGGGGACCACCCTGGCGGTCCAGTGGCGCAGACCCCGTGCTCCCAACGCAGGGGGTCCGGGTTCGACCTCTGGTCAGGGAACTAAGATTCCACACGCTGCTGCAACCCGAGACCCGGCACAGCCAAATAAATAAATTAAAAAAAAAAAAAAAAAAGACTGTATCTTGCCAAGCTGTCAGATATCAACCTCCCCCTTTGAAGAGTCTGGGCTCCTGTTTATCTTGTTTCTGAAATCCGAAGTAATCTGTAATACTGAGAAGTTGATTTGATGATGAAAAGCCTTTATAACAGGGCTGGGTTTCCTTTCTCTGTGCCAATCAGGAACCAGGGAACGAAGGAGAGATGGGAATCACATATTAAAATGGAAATTCGTGCAGTTACCTGATATGCTGACAGAATAAGGGGGGAGTCGGGAGAAACTGCTTCATTAAATGCACTATTTACGTTCCAGTAAATCCAGCGTTTGAAAATGTTGACATTTGTTTCGAAACCAGATTCAAATTTAGTACACAGTATTTCTTTGTTGGCAGGAGCTGCAAGTGCATGCCAGTAAGTCTGGCTGTTTTACACACACTCTGTGTGGAGAGGATCAGAGGACCTATGAATCAGGTCAAAATTAACACCACATGGATGACCCTGGAGAAAAAGAAATGACTTGTCAGAGTCCTATCACAAAAACTAATTTATATTTTTGTAATCCCACTGATAAGGCAGAAATAAGCATGGCTAACTCCCCCATGCGCTATCTCTTTTATATTAATAACTCTGATTTTGCAAAACTAAGAACAAATCACCCAAAAATGCAGGCCAATTTCCAGGCCTGTCAAATATACTGCCCTGCACAGAGGGGCACCAGGGAGGCACCGAGCACATCCTTCTGGGGTTGTTGTTAAACCATCTGACCTCATTAAAGTGTTGACAAATACTCACCCGTCAGAAGAATCTCCCAGCATATTTCTTCACTTAGTAACACAGCCAGGAACTCTTGGAGGAGCCCGGTGGCATCCCTAACTGGACTCATACATTTCGCTCTTCCCCCTTCTTGAAATTTGCCAACACACCACACTGACACTCAGTGAAAGTTTTCTGACTCAAGGAAACGAAAGATAACACCAGGAATATGTGAAGAATTTCTTAACAAAACACACACACACACACACACACACACACACACACACACACACACACCCCTGACTTGGGAAAACAAGCAAACCACAGTCACAGGAGTTCTCGGATCCGCTTTGGCGAGAAAGCCCCTGAAAAAGCAATTCCAGCCCACTGGGGCCTTTTACAACTGGGTCTTGCCCTCACCACCAACACAAGAACAATAAATAAATTTTTAATTCATGTTTCTAAATGGAATAAATAGTGACAGGACCTGGAACGCAGCCAATGCAGCAGCCTGAGAGGCACCGCGCCCGAACTCTCTCAGATCAATCAATCCTTCCAGGCATTTGCAGCAGCGCATCTGAAGAGCGCCCTGAATATCCCACTTGAAGAGAACGTGGAGGAAACATGACCTAACCTAGAGACACTAACTGATGTAAGTGACACCACACTTCCAGTTACCTGAAAATGATACCCTTTTGCATCATACATGATTCCGGCCACAAGGGACGCTGGAAGGTCCACTGGATTCATGACCTCTTGCAATAATTTCGTGACCAGTCCTCACCCGGGGCCCGATCAACACTGCCCTAGACTCTAATGTCCAAAAAGACTGCTCGTAGGATTCAGTCAAATTCTAAAAATGAAGTCAAAACACACCTGGGCCAAGCACTTGCCTGCGCGGTGAAGGTAGGTTATACAGGGAACCCCATCCCAAGCTCTCAGGACACCGGGTGTGCAGCAGGAGACACACAGAGCTGCAGACACACACAGGGCAGGGACAAAGCGGACGGGCAGGAATCCAAAGAGACACGGCATCTGCTGGCTTCTGGGTATTACACCAGGGTTCCTACATTTTAAACCAAGTCGTCACGATACACTCCAACCTGTCAGGATCGCCTCTGGCCTCGGAACCAACACGCGCCCAGGGAGGCTGAGGCGCTGGGGCTGTGTCCACACACGAGGTCATCAGAGCTCCTCCACAAGCCACCCCGGTGGAGGACGCCGCTTCAGACAGCTCCCCCTTCTTTAACTGCTCTTCTACCGCCAGGACCCACGGAGACGCAGCAGAGGACGCAGGAGAGGGCTGCTGACACACACACCACCCTCCAAAGGGACCCCCGGGAGCACCCAGCCTGTGTGGCTGGGACTCAGATCACAGGCCTAGTGCCCACCCCCCGGGGGGGACCCTGCACCGGAGAGGAGCGGGCAGGCGTGGCAGGGCCCAAACCAAGCCGAGTGGCACCTCTGGCCTGCCAGCCGGGCCCTCCTGCACCACAGAGCAAGTGGCACCCACTCCAGCAGAGGAAGCGGGTCTAGAAATGTCCAGACCGAGCTCAGACGTGCTTATTCAAGGCGTCCAGTTTGGACTTTTCTCCTAAAAGGAAACCACCTTCCCTCACTAATCCTCCTTCATCCACGCCCCGCTGTCTGACCCCAAGTACTAGCAGTTTCTGCCCAGAGTTGAGGTGACCTTTGCCCTCCCACCCACCCTGGCTTGGCCCGGAATTCCATCCATCCTTTGTGCCCATGGAGCCCACTGGGCCTCACTCTCCGCCCACTTTTACTGTATTCCTCAAGAAACTCTCCACCAAGGAAGCACACAGTTATCACTGGGCAGGGAAAAAAAGGACGAAAAAGCAATCTTAACAGCATAAAGCTATAGCTCTTTTTAGGAAGACAGACACAAAGGTTTCTAAAAAACATACACATAATGTATTTTATGTGAGTTTTAACAAAACTTGGGAAATGTTGCTATCAAGTCAAATGTTTCCTTCCTAATGATTTAGTAAACAATTATTTTTCATTCCTATTTAATACACACACCTGAAGGCCCAGTAAATGACAATCAGCCATCTTAGCTACACCAAGTCCGCTGTGTCCTGACAACCCAAGGACAAAATGAGGTGACACTCAGATGTGAATCAGTGTCAAACGTAGGGCCTGCAGCTGCGAGCCAGCTCCTAGAGAGCCCCGGACATTAGTTGTGAGTCACACGTAATTGCAGGGACAGAGCCCAGACGTAGGCTGTGAGCTCCACTGTGCACAAACCCCTAGGCGTGAATAACGGTATCAGAACTTCCTCAAGACTCTGGTTTCTATGGCTGGAAAATAAGAAGGAGTTGGAAAAAAAAAAAAAATAGAAATGGGGAAAGATGAAAACCACACCAAACAAAATAAAAATGAACGCCAAAGTGGAGAGTTGTCTTTGCCTTAGTCCTTCGGTTCTCAAAAAGAAGCCCCCTCCTCCAAGAAGTTTTCCCTGATGCCAGGTGTTTGAGGTGCTGCCACCCTGAATCCTCCCACGCTCTCCCCTGTCTACAGCACGTACTGCCCTGCAGGTCACCGTGCAGCCACTAGTCCACCCTCCCCACTGGGATTCAAGCTGAGTGAGGACAGGGACCATGTGGCGCCTGTAATTGTAGTAGTTTCAATATCAAGCTTGGCCCACGATGAGGCAGCCTCTATTACGAGAAAAAGGAAATCAGATGTGTTCAAACCCTGTGTCTTCTAGTAACTCACACTGTGACGTGAAGTACTCAAATTTCCTTACCTGCAAAATGGAGACACTAAGGTAGATAAGATTGTATGTAACACACCGGGCGGGCGGGCTCAGCGAGGGTTCCAGGCTTTCCCTCCTTCCTCGACACCACTTCCCTGCTGGTCCCCACCTGCCAGAGCCTCTCTGCCTTTTTACCCTTCGCCTCCCTCTTCTTCCCCTTCCTGCTCCTCCTCCTGTGTTTGCCTTCCAGCTTATTTCCATCTTCTTACCACAGAGGATCATTTGCATCTGAAAACTGCAAGCTTCACCTTCTAATTCACACTAAGGCAAAATGTTTTGTGTGACCGCTTCCCTCATTCTCTAGATACCTTTCAACCTATGATTATGCATAATATGAGGCAAATAATGAAGCAATGCTAATTTTATAAATGATAAAGAAACATTATGCAGATTTCAGTTTATTATTTCCAAAAAAGATGCAAGCCTAATAGGGTGTTTAAAAAAAATTTTTAAGACTATTGAAATAAAATTGCATTTGCCTAAGTAGTTTATGAAAAACATTTCTTTTCATAATAACATGCACAACTTTGCATAATTATTATTTTATTTTTTTATGCTGCTTCAATGTTACGCTCTCAAAAAAAAAAAAAGAAAAAACACCACGTTCATCAAAACAGAATTATTTTCACAAGTCAATGCAAATAAGAACAAAAGACCAAAAACACTTACATTCTTATCCCTAAGCCCCATAAAAAGTCTCCACTAATCTAAAAAATACAAATAGTGAATATAACAAGAAAGAAGCAGACTCACAGATACAGAGAACAAACTAGTGGTTACCACTGTGGAGACAGAAGGGGGAGGGGCAAAATAAGGGTAGGGGATTATGAGATACAAGCTATTAGGTAAAAAATAAGCTGCAAGGATATCCTGTACAACAAGGGGAATATAGCCAATACTTTACAATAACTATAAATGGAGTATAACCTTTAAAAATTGTGAATCACTATATTGTACACCTGTAAATATAATATTGTACAGCAGCTATATACTTCAATTAAAAATAATTTTTTCAAAGAAAAAATATTAAAATCTATGCATTGCTTAAAAAAAAGCCTCTACTACTGTCCATAATTGAGCAGGTTTGGTATTTCAACCCATTCTCTAAGGAACTAAGTCCAAGGTCGCCATGCTGCCATCATTCCCTGGAGAATCAGAACAGGCTGGGTACCTCATCAGCCGGGTCTGCGGCAGATGAGGAACTAGGTCAAACCCTTCTTAGACAGCAAGTGACCTCGATTTCAATGACGGCCTTGTGTGCGTCCACAGCATGTTTCATAGCTAAAGGCACAGAGCACCATGGACAGTTATAGGCTAGACAACGAATGTATAAACCTATCTGTGTCGTTGGTAGACAAAAGCGTTCAGAAGTTTTATTTCCATTTACATCAGAGAATCTGTCAGATGCCGAGGAAACGGGCACAAAATCGTGCTGACGCCACCCAAAGCCACCATCTGGATGGCTACCCCTCTGACTCCACTCACGGATGGGGCTTTTCAAAGTGGTATTAACTTACATTTTACATCCTAATGCCGAAAATGCAAGAAAAATGGCAAAAATCCAGTTTTAGATACTTTTTCCCAAATGTAGCTAATTAATCTTTCCACCATTCATACCACGACGTAGCCTTTTGCAAATAGCACTGAAGAGAAATAAATGTTTCTATGATACCTTCATTATCTCGTTTCTAAAATAGCCTCTGAAATGTTTAATCATTATTGAAGAAAAAGGAAAAATTTCTAGTCTGAAACAACAGAATGACACAATAAGTTCAGTACCCTTTTCAATATTTAAGCAGATATCTTTATTTTTTTCCATCATTTCCTTCTATTTTTTTCCTTTTAAATAGACTTTGCCTTTTAGAGCAGTTTTAGGTCCCCACAAACAGTTAAGCCAAAGTATGAGAGAGTTCCCATATAACCCTATTCCCCACACACACAGCGCCCACTATCAACAGCCCTCACAAGAGGGGTACACCTGTTACAATCAACGAACCTACAGTGACACACCTAGATCACCCGAAGTCCAAAGACTGCGTTAGGGTTCCGCCTTGTTGAGCGTCCTGTGGGTTCTGACAAATGTGTAATGACACCCACTGTTACAGTCTCATGCAGAGTATAGATTCACTGCTCCAGAACTCCCTCACCCCTCCCCCATAACTCCTGGCAACCACTGATCTTTTTACTGTCGCCATAGTTTTGCCTTTTCCAGAATGTCATATGGTTGGAATGATACAATATGCAGCTTTTTCAGATTGGCTTCTTTCCCTTAGTAATATGAATTTTAAGGTTCCTGCATGTCATTTTATAGTTTGATAGCTCACTTCTTTTTAGTGCTGAATAATATTTCACTGTCTGGGTGGACCACCATTTATCCAATTACCTACCGAAGGACACCTTGGTTCCTTCCAAGTTTTGGTAATTATAAATAAAGCTGCTATACACATCTGTGTGAAAATACGTTTTGACTCACTTGGAGCACAAGTGCTGGACCACCTGCTAAGAGTATGTTTAGTTTTGTAAGCAACTGCCAAACAGTCTTCCAATGGCTGCACCATTCTGCATCCCCCCAGCACTGAATGGGCCTTCCTGTTGCTCCACATTCTGAATAGGTTATGTATGGTGTTGTCAGTGTTCCAGATTCTGGCCATTCTAATAGGTGTGTAGTGGTGTCTCGTTGTCTTAATTTGCATTTCCCTGCTGACATATGATGTGGAGCATTTTTTATATGCTTATTTGCCAACTGTGTATCTTCTTAGTTGAGGTGTCTGTTCAGGTCTTTTGCCCAGTTTTAATAGGGTTGTTTTTCTTTGTTTTATTGAGGTATCATTGGTTTAAAACATTATGTAAGTATCACATACATTATATTTCAACTTCTGTGTACACTACATCATGCTCGCCACCAGAAGTTCAGTTTTCATGTCACTATACACTTAACTCCCTTTACCCCTTATTGTTCGCTTTCTTACTGTTGAGTTTTAAGAGTTCTTGCAAATTTTGGATAACAGTCCTTTATCAGATATGTCTTTGCAAACATTAGCTCCCAGCCTGTGGTTTTTCTTCTTACTCTCTGGATAGTGTCTTTTGCAGAACAAATTTTAAATTTTAGTGAAGTCCAGCTTATCAGTTTTTCCTTTATGGGTCATGCCTTTGGTTTTGTATCTAAAAAAAATCATCATCAGATAGATCCAAGGTCACCTAGATTTCCTCCTATGTTATCTTCTAGGAGTTTTATATTTTACATTTTATATTTAGGTCTATGATCCATTTTGAGTTAATTTTTATGAACGGTGTAAGGTCTGTGTCTAGGTTCATTTCACTGCCTGTTGTTGTCCAGTTATTCTAGCACCTTTTGTCAAAAAGACTATCTTTTCTCCATTGTATTGTCCTTGCTCCTATGTCACAGATCAGTTGACTATATTTACGTGGGTCATTTCTGAGCCTTCCATTCTGTTCCATTGATCAATTTGTCTGTTCTTTTGTGAATACCACCCTGACTTGGTTACTGTAGCTTTATATTAAGTCTTGAAGTCAGGTAGCATCATTCCTCCAACTTTTTTGTTCTTCTATATTGTGTTGGCTATTCTGGATTCTTTTGCCTTTCATGCATACCTTGCAATCGGTTTGTTGATATCCACAAAATAACTTGGTGGGATTTTGAATGGGATTGCATTAAATTTAGAGATCAAGTTGGGAAGACCTGATATCTTGGCAATATTGAGTTTTCCTATCCATGAACATGGACTATCTCTCCATTTAAGTTCTTCTTTGATTTCTTTCATCAGAGTTTTGTAGTTTTCTTCAAATAGATCTTGCCCATATTTTGTTAGATTTATACAAATTTCATTTTTGGAGGTGATAATGTAAACAGTATTGTGTTTTTAATTTCAAATTCCACTTCTTTGTTGCTAGTATGTAGGAAAGCAACTGACTTTTGTAAATTAATTTTGTATTTGCAATCTTACTACAATTGATTATCAGTTCTAGGAGTTTTTTCACCAATTCTTTAGAATTTTCTACATAAACCATCACGGCATCTGCAAACCAAGACAGTTTTATTTCTTCCTTCCCAATCTGTATACCTCTTATTTCCTTTTCTTGTCTTACTGCATTAGCAAGGACTTCCAGTATGATGTTGAAAAGGAGTGGTGAAAGAGCACATCCTTGCCTTGTACCTGATCTTAGTGGGAAAGATTCGAGTTTCTCACCATTAAGTATGATGTTAGCTGTAGGGGTTATGTAGATATTTATCAAGTTGAAGAAGTTTCTCACTATTCCTAGTTTAATAAGAGTTTTTATCATGAATGGGTATTAAATTTTGTCAAATGTTTTGGCTGCATATATTGATAATCATGGCGTTTTTCTTTTCTTTAGCTTGTTGATGTGACAGATTACATTAATTCACTTTTGAATGTTGAACCAGACTTGCATACCTAGGATAAATCCCACTTGATCATGGTGTATAATTCTTCCTACACATTGTTGGATTCAATATGCTAATATTGATATTCTGTTGAAGGTTTTTACATCTATGTTCATGAGAAATATTGGTCTGTCGTTTTCTTTTCTTGTAATGTCTTTGTCTGATTTGGATGTTAGGGTAGTTCTGTCCCTGTAGAATGAGTTAGAAAATATTCTATCTTCTTAAAGAGACTGTGGCGAGATCAGCTCGGTGCTTTGTGACCACCTAGAGGGGTGGGATAGGGAGGGTGGGAGGGTGATGCAAGAAGGAGGAGATATGCAGATATACATATACGTATAGCTGATTCACTCTGTTATAAAGCAGAAACTAACACACCATTGTAAAGCAATTATACTCCAATAAAGATGTTAAAAAAAAACCCAAACCCTTCCATGCCTTCCCATTGTTCTTAGGACAAAGGTCAAAATTCCTGGCATAGGGACTGTGTCTATCTTGTTCACTTTGTCCCCCAATGTCTAAAATAATGCCTTGCACATGGTAAGTAAGTGCCCAGTACCTATTTGCTGCCTGACCGAATACATGAGTGAAAGAATAAAAGTCCCTCCGTGCTTGGGTCTCAGGCTGCCTTTCTGCCTCACTGCTGTGTCTCACAGCCTGGTTATTGGATCTCCATCCACAACAGTCTCTTTCGTCGCTTTGATATACCGTACGTTATAAAGCAGAAACTAACACACCATTGTAAAGCAATTATACTCCAATAAAGATGTTAAAAAAAAAAAAAAAAGAGACTGTGGAGAGTTGATATTTCTTCCTTAAAAGTTTGGTAGAATTCGCCAGTCAACCCATCTGAGCCTGCTGCTTTCTGTTTTGGAATGTTATTAATTACTGATTAAATTTCTTTAATAGATACAGCCCTATTCAGACTGCCTATTCAGTGACATCGTTTTTGTTTGTTATGAAAGTTGCATTTTATTTCTCTCAGGAACACCAAATTCATAGATTATTGAATATGCAGGATAATCACCTCTTTTCTAATAGTCAAGTAATGTAGCATATGTAGTATATGCTAACTATGTGTCTAAATCTTTACTTCTATGCCAGGCAAATAACTAAAGAATCCTTTAAAAATCCATATTCTGTATAAGGTTTAGGAAAATTGGAAATTATACTGTTTAAAATTAAGAGGTTTAAGCATTTAAAAAGTTAGTTTAGCATTCCTCTCCACAATTCCTGAATTAAAGACATCCAGCTATTTTTAATTGCTTTCTCTTATTTTTGAAAAATTATATTTTTTCATATAAATTTTTCTATAACTGTCCTTACTCATTTTGCTGTAGTTGTTGAGTGTAAATAAGATCTATGCGATGACCACCGTATCTGTTCAGAAACAAGAAATGCCTTCCCCTCATGTTTTCATATCAAAGAGTCATGTTACACTCTAATATATGAAGAATATGTCTTGAAGGCAAGTCATTGGAAAATTACATCTACATGTACAAAACAGTATAACTGCCTAGTTATTCCAAGCAAAAATTCTTTTCTCTCATCTACTAGATACACACATACACACACATGTAAACTAAATATAACAAGTGAACAATTATTTGGATGTAGTTAACTATTTCTTTAAAAGACTTAAACAGTAAACTAATTAAATCAAGTTTGGAATAAAGTTTTAAAATCTTAGAATAAAATGTTAATAAAAACCATCTTGGGGTACTGTCACAGTGTAAAGGAGCTGGAATAGATTGGGAGGCCATGTGGACAGGGGCCAGGTGGCCTCTGCAGAGGGGCCAGACGGGAGGGACTTTCCAGCCCCAGCCAGGCTCCCAGCTGAATGCAGCCTACAGGGTGACGCCCGCAGACAGCACACGGGGTAAAGAACCACCCAGCCGAGCCCAGCCAACCCGAGAACCAGGAGAAATGATAAATTCTTGCTTTAAGACATCAGCTTTAGTGGTCGTTTGTTATACAGCAATAAACAGCAATACAGCAACATAGGAAAGTATCTTCATAACCTGGGTTAGTACAGATTTCTTCAGCACCTCGTCGAATTTCTTAATGGGAATTATTCTTCCATCGCTTTTGTATTATCCATTAATTGCTAACTCAAAAATTATTTTTAGAAAAGCAGTTCATGGTCTTCAGTACTTTTCCTGCTATTTAGATTTTTGGTAAATGAAACACATTTGGTATTTCATTTTTCAGTGTTATACATTATAATACATTATAATACAGTAATATGCCATTTAGGGCCTTGAACAGTACACTTCCCAGGGTCGAATTTTAAATCTGCCTGATGTTATTTCTTACATGGTCGGGAGGCCTTGGTTACCCACCATGAGCTGGGCAGGCAGGTCAGGACCAAGGCCAGTACAGGCAGCTGTAGGAAGAACAGAGCAGCCTGGGAGAAGTCTCAAAGCTGGAGGCAAACACCAACGCTAACTGCTGGGCAACAGAGAGATGACCCGACAAAGCGGCACCATCAGGAGTGTCCGTCACCAGGCGGTGAAACGGAAAGACAGGAGCAGGGTAGGTGATGGCTGACCGAGTCAGGAAGTCATCAGCGAAGGGGCCTAGACACTAGTCAGAGCTCAGGGGAGGCTGGAAGGAAAGCAGCACCAGAGACAGAAAGCGAACCCAGACCTGGAGGGCATCTGGCTGGGCACTAGCCAGGGCTGGGCTGGATAAGACCGGATGTGATTGACGGTGAGGAATAAAACACTGACCTGGTAGCAGGGGGTGACTGCCTGGGGGGAAGAGGAGTTCTGCAGACCGATACACAACACCATGAAAGGACTTAAATGCGTGAGAACTCTACACTTAAAATGGTAAATTTTTATGTTACATATATTTTATTACAATAAAAAGAAATGTTTCAAAACTGAGGGAAAAGAATGCTTTCTATCATCATTGGTCAAAAATACTGGGTCTCTTCAATTACCCTGGGAAATTCCTATGATCCCTCAAATCACTGCAGTGCAAGAACAGTCTGCAGATTGAACTTCCAACAAGAAATTAATTCAAGTATGAATGCCTTTACCCCTATGGAGAATAAGCAGTAGCCAGGATTTGCATCAGAATCAAGTTTGATGCAGCCATCTTTACTTCAAATGTGTGTGTACATACATACTTATACATATACATACATATACGTATACATAATAAATATACATACACACATTTAAATAAAACACTTGCCCCTCCCCCCCATGAAATTCACCAGCCTGACCTGGAAACCCCTCACCATTTCCCTGGAGCTGGGACTGAGAGCCTGGGGATGTGGCTGCAGCCACTCTGAGACAGGCAGGGAAGGGTTAGAGCAGGGACCAGAAAGGACCACCACCACCCACGATCAAAATGCAGAGAAAGCCAAGGTCATTTATTGGTCATTTGGGAATTAGAGCAGCGTTAACTACCTAATGATAGCTGGCTGAAGCCAATACTGGGATGTGTTTGTAGGCATGCCAAGTAGGTAGTAGAGTGCCTCATAAATACATAAATTTATTAATGGGAGGAATTATGTAAGAATAAAAAGTGTAAGTAAAGGTAATCTAGAAGTAGATTTTGCTCAGGCTAATCAGGGGTTAACTGTTCTTCCAAGGTGCCTTAAAAAGTACACAGTAATTTAGAGCATTTAGAAATCAGACTTTGGACAGATCCACCCTCTAACACACAGCCCTGAGCACAGAAGCGTGATTCCTCCACCCAAAGACCACGCACCACAAAGCCCCCAGACCCACACTCCTTCATAACCTTCCTTCCACAGCAGAGAACTCACAGGAAACCCAGCTACCTGATTTCTCAACGCATACAAGATGAGAAGGCGTATCTGACAGGTGCAAGGATAATAACCTGGAAGAGGTGACAGAGCCCGAGTTGGGTAGAGGCCTGGAGCCACACTGAGCACAGGGCGGGGTCCCAAACCCTCAGGGGAGGGCCGTCCACGCTGTGCCGTCTTTGTCCAACCAGTGGAGGGAGCGCATGATGCATTTAAGGAAAGACTTCATAAAAATTACAAAAAGAAAAAGGGTTCTGTTAGCTGACGTCCTAAACAACAGTCTGACAAATATTCATCCATGAAGATACCTTCTTTCCCACCAATGTCAAGCCAAGGAGCCACTGCCTGAGTTCAAGGCTATCAAACACTGCCTGCTAAAAACGAACATCTTTCCTCTGACAGCCCTCGCCAAGTACTGGAAGGACGTGAGCAAGGGCAGCTTGCGTTCCCTCTCCCGTGTCCACTGTCTTTCGCTCCCTGTGGCCACTGAGGAAGGGGGCCCGGGACACAGCTGCCCCCCGACCCAGGGCCAGATCCCTGCGTTTCCTGCTGCGGAAACCAGGGGCTTATAAGTGTTCAAGGTGGGAATATTTCTTCATTTGTGCTGCTCTATCTTCTTATCAAGCCAGCAATCACCAGAATCAATTATTTACTTGTCACCCTGTGTAAAAGCATTCCATTCACTTAAATGTCATGCTTTTTATTCCGAGATTTTAATTTTGTCTCAGTGACAAAAATGATACTTGGATAGTTTTTTTTTTTTAACAATCAACACCCGTTCAATCAATTCAAATTAGCTTGTGCTAATCTAAATTAGGGGAAAAGCAGAAGGGAGGAAAGAAGAAAAAAGGAACTTTTCATTAATACTTTAAAGAGATACCAAAATTACTTCAACTCAAAGTGAATCGTCAGTCTGCCAGTATGCCTCCCTGCCTGTCTACAACTAGAGAAAACTAAGCCAGGAAATAGTTTGTGTTCTAGACTGCACATACTTTTGACTGTTTTGTTTTGTTTTGTTTTGTTTTGCGGTACGCGGGCCTCTCACTGTTGCGGCCCCTCCCGTTGAGGAGCACAGGCTCCGGACGCGCAGGCTCAGCGGCCACGGCTCACGGGCCCAGCCGCTCCGCGGCACGTGGGATCTTCCCGGACCGGGGCACGAACCCGTGTCCCCTGCATCGGCAGGCGGACTCTCAACCACTGCGCCACCAGGGAAGCCCCTTTTGACTGTTTTAATAATGAGATTGAAATTGACACAATTTTCTGTCTTTACTATGAACTCCTTGTAACGGGAAGAAAAACGCCCAGAGCTGGCTGCCTCTTCACAGGAAGACTGTGAAGAATAAATTTCATTCTGAATACATGTCACTTGACAAGTTCTAGGAGTAAACATTTATACTAGCTTTCCTTGGTCAGCAATGAATGAGCCAAATGAACTTCTGTGTGATCCTCTCTTCCACAAGATAAATTTCCTTTTTCGAGTACTTCCGGAATGCACATTTTGGCATGGGTGCCTTGAGGAATGGGGGACACTTGCTCAGCTTCAAGAGCGGCCACTGTCTGGCATTTGGAGATTTTAGCAATTCAAGGTCTGGCCCACCGTCCAGCAGTCTGGGCACCTGGGCACCCAGCTGCAGGGCGAGTCGCTTCCACGACAGTGGACTCCTCGGCCAGACAGCTGAGGTCGCACGGCTCCGAGCTCACCGTCACGCACCCCCACCGGACCACGCTATCGGCGCCCTATCATGTAGGGGTGGGTGTCACACAGGCTACATGACTTTCTGTGAAAACGCAACTGGAGAAAGAGTCTACCATCCGTACGCTTCACGAGGGCAGCATCATCATGTTCAAGAACGAAGTCACAGCAGAGGCTCTGATTATCGTGAACATGAATGAGATCGAAGGTCAGTCACATGTAAAATGTGCCTTCAAGGCAGAAGTTTAACAGACAGACAATCCTGGTTTAGTTAAAAGTTTAGTTAAATTTGAACGTCACGTGTCAAAATGGTTTAAACACAACTTAACCGTACTTCCAAAGGGCCCCGAGCGGTTCATCAGAAATGAGAGGCATACGCTGCCTTTTACACAGCTTCCAACTTGCTGACACCACCCATTCCATGCCTCGGGGGACCCGGAGTGGCCCCAGTGGCATCAGTATGAGACAAGGGGCACCAAACCATGGCAAGTCAAGTCATGATTTTATTCCTTTTGTCAGTTTTCTTTCAAGTGGAAAATTCCTAACTCTCTGCTCCTGGTAAACAGAACTCTGAGAAGCCTCCAAACACACACAAAAAATCAGTCTTTTCAACAAAGTGTGATAAAGAGTGAACCAGCTGAGTCCTTACCCTGCAGACTCGGTGGAAGCCCTTTTAAGGCTTCAAAAACAAAAACAAAACTCAAAAATTGCCCAAATTGCTGGTTTTGATCTCCATCAAAGAAAAATCATGTATAACTTAAGCTTTACCATAATCCATTACACTAACAACTCTGTTCTGGGGAAATTTAGAAAACGTTGACATTGGAAAAGAAGATTTGGTCAAACATATGCAGTAGGCTAAAACCTTCTCCACAACAGCATTTCATTCCAGCCTATGAAGACTATACTCTTGGTAATGTACCTCACAATCTACAATTATGTCTTACAATAACAGAATGTAGCTGTTTGAGCATGGTGACCATTTTGAAATACCCATAAATACTGCATTACTATATTGTACACCTTGAACTAACATAGTGTTATAGATCAATTATACTTCAAAAACATATAAACAAACTCAGAAAAAATATCAGATTTGCTGTTATCAGAGGTGGAGGTGGAGGGAGGGGGGAATTGGATGAAGGTGGTCAAAAGGTATAAACTTCCAGTTACAAGAAGTACTAGGGATGTAATGTACCCCGTGATTAATATAATTAACACTGCTTTATGTTCTATATGAAAGTTGTTAAGAAAGTAAATCCTAAGAGTTCTCACAGAAAGGACAAAAAAATTATTTTAATCTATATGAGATGGGCATTCACTAAACTTACTGTGATAATCATTTCACGATGTATGTAAGTGAAATCATTATGCTGTACCCCTTAAACTTATACAGTGCTCTATGTGCATTATATCTCAATGAAACTGGAGTGAATAAATATTTTTAAAAAGAGCATAGCTGTTAAATCCAAGATGACATAACACTTCACTTTTTCCTCCCTAAAATTTGCCATGAATTTTGTTTCATCACGCACATAATATCTACATTCTACAACTCCAATAGCTTTTTATTGGAGGGATCCTGAGTCTTTGTATAGCACATATACTAAATTGCTAAGCTAAAGCATAACCAGAGTGCTTACTGGATAATCAGACTACAATATAATAAACTGTACAATTCGTCCTTCTAAAAGTAAGCCTTTCTCCCTTCCTCCACACAAAGGACACTCCACTAGCTCCTCCATGTAACATTATGTAATGTGAAAATAACATACATCCGATCCATTTGTTTGGTGTTTTAAGGCTGACTTGTTTCCCTCCCAGGCAAAACATTCTGCAACATAAGATCAACGACGATTATTACCTGTTTTTAAATTATAAGTCGTTGGTTGTTCTGTATATTTTGACACCTTCCTAACAGGGATTTAAGATAATAGAGTTTAACTCCAAATTAACAACATTGTTAGATAAATACTGGAACAAAATAAAAACAAAGTCTGCTTCAATAAAAGTGGAATCGTAATCTGAGGATAAAATTCAGTCAGTTTACTGCTTCCCTCGTTAATCTTTCACCTTCTAAACTGCATTTTACAACTAAAAGTGAGAGAGAACTGGGGTTAACAACTCTCTACTTTGTGACTCTTTAACTTTTATGGGTTAATTCCCCGAGATCCGTCCTGCTCCCGACCAAACCCCTAACTCACCACTTCTGCTGAGAAAGTGGTCTGGACAGCAAGTTCTGCGCGGGCTGACCCAAACCCGAATGGGCGGGACGGCACCCCCGGATGCACGCGGTGTGGACGGCACCCCTGGTCCTGTGGGTGTGGACGGAGCCCCAGGACGCGCGCGGTGTGGACGGTACCCCTGGTCCTGTTGGTGTGGACGGCGCCCCCGGATGCACGCAGTGTGGACGGCACCCCTGGTCCTGTGGGTGTGGACGGAGCCCCAGGACGCGCGCGGTGTGGACGGCACCACTGGTCCTGTTGGTGTGGACGGCGCCTCCAGTCCTGTTGGTGTGGACGGCGCCCCCGGATGCACGCGGTGTGGACGGCACCCCCGGTCCTGTGGGTGTGGACGGAGCCCCCGGATGCGCGCGGTGTGGACGGCACCCCTGGTCCTGTGGGTGTGGACGGAGCCCCAGGACGCGCGCGGTGTGGACGGCGCGCCCGACACGTGTGGGTTACCAGGTGCCCCCCGCGCCCGCCGGCCTGCGCAGCCGCAGCCCCCATGGGGGAGGCACCCACGACGTGGCCTCCGAGGTCCCTGCAGGTGGCCCGGGTCCCCCCCCATATGCACACTTCCCGGCCCAGACCTCAGGGGGGCCTCTCCTCCAGGAAGACACGGAAGGGCACCTACTCAAGTGACGGGGGAGGGGCAGGCAGATAAAGGCCCAGGAGCCGCCAGATCGGACACGGCACAGCGGCAAGGGCCCCCAAAGGACGGCGGGAAGTGGAGGTGCAGACGGAGCGCCGGACAGGAGCGGGCAGCAGGGGCGGGCGAGAGCGGCCGCGCGCCCCGGGTCCACGCCCGCCCCACAGCGCCCCCCTGGAAAGGAGGCGTCAGCGCAGGCCACGGGCACTAGGCGGTCAGGGCGCCTTCCGGCGGGGGACCGGGTGCGCCGCGAACTCGACCGGCAGGCGCCGCGCTCGCGAGCTTGTTCTCCAGGGCAGGAGATGGGTAGACAGACCCGCGGGCAAACACAAAAGCTCACGACAGGTCGTGAGGGGTACCGAGAGGAAAGACAAAGCAGAGTAAAGGCGCAGTGATGTTGGGGGCATTCTGCAAGAGGACCAAGGAGGGGGTGACACGTGAGCAGAGACCCGAACCAAGTGAGAGAAGTGCCTCAGGCAGAGGAGGGAAGGATGGGCGAGACCGTGCAGAGGCCCTGAGCAGGAGGGCGGCGGGAGCCTCGGAGGACCCGGGAGGCTGCGGTAGAACAAGCGAGCGGACGCGAGACAGAAGCCACGGCAAAGGCAAGCAGAGGGCTGCGCTTTCCCAGCAAGGGCACTGCTGTCACTGGGGCAGGAGAGGGCGGTCCCGGTCCCGTCCCGCTCAGCGTCGCGGGCCCTGAGGCAGTGAAAGCCCACAGGACCACCCCTGTAAGCATCCGAGAACCACCCTCGTGCCAAACACTGCTGCAGGGACAGGAAGGGGCAGAGCCGCCCCTGAGGACCGCCGGCCAGGTCCCATGTGGCTCTGCCGTCACAAAGAGGCGGTGTGATTTCGTCCTGAGCATGACCGAGAGGCCCGCAGTGCTGGGGGCAGAGGACAGAGCACACTGTCTGTCCTCCAGAGCTGTGGCCGGAAGTCTATCTTAGAAGACGTCTGTCTGCTGCTCGAGGACCTGACTCTGAGAGGGGAAAGCAGCATGGGGTGACGGGGCTCAAGACACTGCAGTCATCCGGGGTTACGACAGCCTGGACAGGGTGGGCATGGCACGGGTGCTGGAGAGTAGCAAGGGGCGGGGGGGATCATGAAGATAGGGCCAGCAGAGATTGCCTGGGGCAGAGCGTTGAAGAGGGGACATCAAAGAGGAGGCTGGACCCCTGAGCCCCTCGGGGCCGGCCTGGGCCACGTGGCGGCCTTCCACAGGTGCCAGGGTAGATAAGCCCCTCTCAGCAGAGAGCCCGGCACAGTGCATGCGCCACGCAGAGATGAGGACAGACCACAGAGGGAGCCCAGGTGCAGCAGCCCCGGGGGGCTGGCGGCAGGACGTCACCTAGACAGGCCGTGGGGTGATGCCCGCCGCCCGAGACGCCCCCGGGGGCACAGGGTGACAGGCCACGAACTAGCCGACCCGGAGAAGGAGGGGCCTGAGGAGAAGGGCAGCGCGTCCAGCTTCAGCCTCAGGCACCTCGACCAGAGGCCTCCCCAGCAGGAGAGTCAGCGGGATGTGGGCCCAGAGCCCAGGCAGAGGACAGGGTCACCGCTCGGCCATCAGCAAGGCGGCCCCCACTGAACTCACAGACTGATGTCACCACCTGGGGGGCTCGGCAGAGAGAACCTTGGGCTGAAGGCTGGCAGGGGAGGAGGAAGAGGAGCCTCAGGAACCAAGCTGTGCGACGAAGTCAGACGCACAGGTGCCTGCAGGGGGACCCCGGTGAGGGGCAGCGCTTGTCAAAGGAAGGGAACAGGGGCGGGAGTAGCTTGAGGGAGGGGCAGGGCGGGGGAGAGGTCGTGTGAGAATGAACTCCAGGAGCTTAGAGGGAAGACCCCAGTGTTAGGGAGAGACGGACGCTGGGGGCGATGCATCCAAGGGACAAGACAAAGAAGGCAGCCAGCAGCGTACTCTGAAGTCACCAAGCGGGGAGAGAGCATCCTGACGGCCACTATCCCAGTAACGACCTCAGAACAGGCCAGGATGGGACTCACGCTTGTCTCGTTTTGTGCGTTTAATGCAAAGGAAAGAGGTGGGTGGTTAAATACCTGTGGTAAGTGAATGAAGAAGCAGCTTCCAGATAAGGCAAAACACGCTGAACATAAAAGAGTATATTTTGTTTCTGAAATTAAGTTAAACTCCTACTCGGTTTGTTTTTCACGATCACTTGACATTACAATTCAGCTTCAAGTTCATAAACCAAAAGGATTCTGCTTTCCACCATAGTTGTCGTGTCTCTATATCAAGGTTTTTCCTGGTCACCAGAACACCCTCATTCCATAGCAGTGAAAAGCAAAACACATAAGATGCTACAAGGAAGAAAATCTCGATGATGCTTCATTAAAAAAAAAAAAAAAAAAAAGGCAGGGGAGAACAGAATACCTAGATGAATTAAGTAATTAATGAGATAATAAATCATAGCTCATGCCAACTTCATTTAACCATCCTTCCCTCCCTAAAGGGAGGTACAGAAACAGCACAGAGCAACAACAAAAAGCTTTAGGTCAGAAACTTTCTAAATATTTGGCCATGACACACCATTAATTTAATAGGAAACTACTGTAGATAATGAAAGTGTATCTTTATAACTATATTTATTGAGTGCACCAAAACTGTCGTGAAGGTAAAGCCTTATAATAACTGTGACTGGGTAACAAACTGAATGAGTTAAAATAGCATTAGCTACCCTTAATTCTAAATCTAAGTTGTACACACCTCAATTACCAAACTGGTTTTACAAACACATAAAACCAGAATTGGGGGCTTCGCTGGTGGCGCAGTGGTTGGGAGTCCGCCTGCCGATTCAGGGCACGTGGGTTCGTGCCCCGGTCCGGGAGGATCCCACATGCCGCGGAGCGGCTGGGCCCGTGAGCCATGGCCGCTGAGCCTGTGCGTCCGGAGCCTGTGCTCCGCGACGGGAGAGGCCACAGCTGTGAGAGGCCCGCGTACCGCAAAAAAAAAAAAAAAAAAGAATTGGTAGTTCAATTAATTCCAATTACAAAATGTTAACAAGAATAGGAAGTTAAAAAATCACTAGACTATAACATCAATCAATAATCTATTTCCAAAAGAACTCAATTTATTAAACACTAAATAGTTTGAAATGGCACATGAGAAGCAAAGAACTATTCCCTATTTCACATAATTTAAAAATGTTCCTCTGAATAAAATGTATCTGTCACCAAATATTCCATCTTTCACTGATAGGTACACGGTAAAATGATTCACAGAGACCACCAATAGGGACAAAAGTAAGTGGTTTTCTTAACAGGTGTGTCAAGTTGGAATTTATGCTTTACGACTTGGAATGGAGCCCCCGGCAACACAGTGCTTCTTTTGAAATCTGAATGAGCACTTTATACTCTGAAACAACATTTGCCGGGGGTAGCTGGGGGTCCTTGGGGGTCCCTCGGCATCTCTGCATTACTCATCTCGCTGTACCACACACTGATGGTAATTACTCTCCACTGGTGGAAACACCCTGAGAGCAGGGACCTCAGATGCCCAGGCAGCAGAGCAGTGCCATCAAGATAAACCCGGCCACTTTCAGAGGAATGTCAAAGGGCAAGGGTGGCTACAGTGGAATTTCCCGCAGGGAAACATACCATCCAGGATTCTGGAGCAGAATCTCCCGCATCCCCAAATGCTTCAATTGAGGCCACTCATAAGGAAAACTTTTTAAAAGATATTTCACAAGTGGGAATGAAGGGAACTCCATAAATCCTGGAGTCATGGAGCGACTCTGAATCCCAAACACCTGACCTGAACTTTATCAAGGATTTTATTTCCTATGAAAATAACAGGGTGCAGTTTCAATTCTTATTTTTCTTCAACAAGTCGTTACGCCGCTTCACTTTTTAACTGCTCCCAGGAGCAGTGCGCAGATCACCCCTGAATACATATTCTAAATGCATATCTTCGATAAGAACTAAAAAATCTGCACCAGAAAACACTGGCTGTAAAACCAGGAGATCTTCAAATACAGGGAGTCGACCTAAACACATCACAGTTCACATGCGTGTTAGTTTCCTGGGGCTACTGTAACAAATTAATACAAACTTCATGGGTTAAAACCATCCGAATTGATCGTCTTAACAGTTCCGAGGTCAGAAGTCCAAACTGGGTCTCGCTGGGCTAAAATCAAGTGTGGACAGGACTGCACTCCTCTCTGAAGGCTCCAGGGAAGAACCATCCTCTGGCTTTTGCCCCCGTAGGGAGGTCGCCCACGTTCCTTGGTTTATGGGTCTTTCCTCCACCTCAAAGTTGCAGCAAATGCTGAGCCCTTCTCACGCGGCATCACTCTACCCTTCTCTGCTTCTCTCCTCCTTCGAAAGGCCCTTGGACCCCACTGGACCCATCTGGGCACTCCCAGGTCATCTCCTCACCTCAAGGTCAGCTGAGTAGCAACCTTAATCCCATCTGCGCCCTACTTCCCCTTTGCCATGTGACAGCATGTTCCCCGGTCCCAGGACTGGGGGGGAGGGGGGCCATCACTCTGGCCCCCCACAATTTGTAATCATCTACTAGTACACATACCATTTTATTTTTTTCATAGAGACACACAGACATATGCCACACACACACACACACACACACACACACACACACACACTCTGGATTTTCCCGCTCCAATTATGAGTTCTTGACCGACTCTGCTGAATAATTCTACAAACATCTGTAGAACTTGGTAGTGTCAAAATTTTATTTTTTTAAAGAAATCTGTTCTTGAAAGAAATTTCAGATGGCTCCTAGAGTACAAACCAGAAACTATCTTTAAGTAAAAAAAAAATAATAATAAAAGCAAGAAAGCCCCACCAAAGAGCTGTTTTAGGTTCATGGAGAGCTTGATACCTCCTATAAGCCCATTTCAGGGCTTATTCCAAAAAAGATCCAAAGGCTCCTGGAGGTATAATTCATTCTGCTACAGTCAGGGTGACCTATGGCTACACTTCCATTAAGTTAATTTTACTGTATCTCAAAAGAGTGACTTTTTCCAGAAACTCTCAAGGTCTCCATTCAGTTAACCAAAGATATCTGAACTCTGTCTCAACTGTCACTGCTTTCCAATAAAAATAAAACATGACATTTTAACTCCAACCTCAGTTGTGGGAAAATGGACTCATCTTTACAATTCTTTTTTTTATTAAGTGAAGAGACTTGCATAGAATAAATATGTGAATTTAATTAAGAATACTTTCGTCAAACTCAATTCAATTCTCAAATACTTCTGTTGGCCACTTTCTTTAAATAATGATCAGAGGAACAGTTTCTGAATCTTCTAAAGAGCAATTTTAATAATAATTTATTCTAAAATACATGACCTTTTTGTTCCCCAAATTGACTGTGCTCCTTGGAACACCTGGAAATATAAATTGGTGTATCTCAAAAAACAACAACAACAAAACCCCCAAAAAACAAAAAAAACCTCTTCTGTGGTCACGTGTTTGGGAAAGGATGTATACATTATCCTCTTTTAGAGGGTCACCAATGCACATTAACTGTTTAAAATTTACAAGTCCCAAAGCACTGAAAGCTCTAAGTGTTCAACCTCACTGTTCTCAGAAAGTTTTCCCAACGCCCCTGTGAACCTCCGGAGGATGAGAACATCTGCACAGGGCATCACTCACTGAGGACTCAGAGCAGCCTCATCACAAGTGGGAACAAAACCAGCCCCAGCTTAGCCCAAGAGAGTTTATGGGATCTATTTGCAAATATCAAATGTACAATCAGGGGGGTTTCCCTGGTGGCGCAGTGGTTGCGCGTCCGCCTGCCGATGCAGGGGAGCCGGGTTCGCGCCCCGGTCCGGGAAGATCCCACATGCCGCGGAGCGGCTGGGCCCGTGAGCCATGGCCGCTGAGCCTGCGCGTCCGGAGCCTGTGCTCCGCAACGGGAGAGGCCACAACAGTGAGAGGCCCGCATACGGCAAAAAAAAAAAAAAAAAGTACAATCAATGCCATATTGCAGCTAGGATTAAGATTTACTTGAGGGCTTCCCTGGTGGCTCAGTGGTTAGGAATCCGCCTGCCAATGCAGGGGACACGGGTTCGAGCCCTGGTCCGGGAAGATCCCACATGCCGCAGAGCAACTAATCCCATGCATCACAACTACTGAGCCTGCACTCTAGAGCCCCTAAGTCACAACTACTGAAGCCTGTGCACCCAGAGCCCGTGCTCCGCAACAAGAGAAGCCACCGCAATGAGAGGCCCGCGCACCGGAACTAAGAGTAGCCCCCACTCACCGCAACTAGAGAAAGCCCGCACACAACAACGAAGACCCAACACAGCCAAAAAAAAAAAAAAACAAAAAGATTTACTTGAAACAACACAACTGTGAAAATGTACTGTAGCCTCTAATGGTATTTATATGCATGGGTCATTTAAAAGAAACAACGTTTAACTCAATATGACTTTAAATGATCCCTGTCTAAACAAACCATACCATGTCTATAAATAGTCAAAATGTATCTTACTCAAAATGCTGGTCCTCAAATACAGCCATGGATGTTTCATCCACTATATATAAGCAACAGATTCGTAAAAGGCATTCCAAAGGTTTTCTTCTTCATCCACGGAGTTAATCAAAAAGAATATTCAATTCAAATAAGCTGAGGTTAACTTTGAAGGGATGGGGAATTGCTTTTAAGTGGTTCTCACCCTGTTTTTCAATAAAAGTCTAGAAATATTTCAATCTAAACTAAAAATCTCACCTTTAATCTTAAACTATTAGCTATTCAAATATTAGTGACTCTCCCTTTTAAAAAAATTCTATAAATGAGATCTACTTCTTTAAGTTTATCGTCATTAAGTAGAAACAATACACTAGGCTCAACAGGTTAAACAACACTGTCTTTGGTCAATGAGCGACCTGCTCTGAGAGATGCTAAGATACAGCATAAAGACCACAAGGTCGTGGCCCGGGCAGGATCCCAGCTCTGCACACAAGCTGCGTGCCCTGGGCCGCTCGCCTTCCGGCATCCACGTTTCTTCATGAACAAACGGGAGAGGCAAGGGCCCTGGGTTAACATATGCAGATGCTGAGAACAGCACCAGCACACGAGCATTCAGCAAACGTGTCCTGTTATTACATTACTGCTGATTTCACGACACTCTGGCTGATCATGTTTGTTGCCCCAAATTTGTTTGTTATTCACAAACACAAAGAAAAATACATCTCTCCCCCACTCCAGATCCTAAATTGTGAAGATTAGCTTTTCCCCAAAGCCGTGACAGGATACTTCTCCTCCGATGACCCATAAGCACCAACTTCCACTTCTGTTCCCATCACAGTCCTGAACAACTGATGCCTTTTTCTACTTCTGCCTGGACCATCTCTCTTCAATTACTGATTCCTTCAGCTATATTCACCAAATACCCAATACCTGTCGGGCACTGTTTGACACGAGAAATATAAAGATATATAAGTATCAGGTCCTGTCTTTAAAAACCTATTAGTCTAGAAGGAGAAAAAAATGAAAAAAAATTTTTTCAACAGTTTTAAAAATTCTAGAATGGAAATATATCCAAAACATAGGACACACTATTATTGGCAAAAAGGCAGGCCTGGCTGCCTTGCTAAGGGGAGGGGCCCGAGGCCCGGGAGCTCAGGTCAGGTGGACAAGGGGAGGGAGGCTGCTGAGCATGTGTTCTAAGCGCTGGCCGGCTGGGGAGGGCACGAGTGAGGGCCAGCGAGGGGAGAGGGTAAGTGGACGGCAACCCGGCAGCCTGTGGACGGGGCCAACACTGTGACGCTCTGTGCTCTACCCAGTAGAGGGCCTGAGAGATTCAAGCAGAGGCCTCAGCGCTCACGTTCGCGTTTGGAAAAGATCACTGCAGCAACGTGGACCGTAAAATAAAGGAAGTCGGGAAAATGGTAGACCAAGTCACGGCGCATCGTGGTTCTCACAGGCTCCGATAGCGGTAGACCGACTGGGCGTCTCACGCCCTTCAGTGTGGGACACTGAGCCTCAACTAGGTCACGGCCTCGCCCCAGCTCACACGATAATGCTGGAACGACGGCGGAGACGGCCCTGAATCCAGGTCTCCTCCCGCCACCGGCCCCTCCTCTGCTCCCCTCGAAGGTCAGATCAAAGGCCACCTTTGGTCACATCACATCCCCGGAGTGACCAGGGCAAATGAACCGACCTGGGATCAGATGCCTTCTGATTGAAACAGCAGGGTACACACATCACAGCTACACCAAATGAAGTTGATTTGGTAAATATGGGAAAACTGTGCTTGAGCCCTGAAATCTGGCTGCTACTAGAGATTTTTACCCTTCTCCAGTGATGTGCTCAAAGCCCCAAATAAGATTCATGCCCATCAAATAATTAACGCAGGACTTCAACTCTTCCACCCCTGTTAAGTGCCGTCTGCTTACCCATCCTATGCTCTGAGGTATCCCTCGCCCGCCACCCTGACCCTAAGTAACCCCAAACTGAAAAGTGCTCCTGCTTTTGCTGCTGTTTTTCCATTCTTACCTCACTCTGCTAAACCCGTCCATTTAGCCCACCTAAACACCCCTGGAAAGGCAGCGTCCTCACCCAAACCACTCCGGAACGGGGCCTCCATGGGGCGCGCTTCCAGTGTTTCAGGTCCCTCCTGGTCAGGTGGAGGGGTTTGGGGAGGGGGCTGCTGCTGGCGTCTGGTGGGTAGGTTTCAGGGGTGCTGCTAAATGAGTATCCTACGACGCACAGAACAGAGCCACCCAAAAGGAGCCAAAACGCCAATGGTTCGCAGCTGAGAAGCCCCGATCGAGAATGACCCCAGGCCAAGCAGCACAAGCTTCAAGCTCTCACAGGGCGCAAACTACACACACGTCTTCCAATACAGGGCCACGGCACGCAGAGAGCGTGGGTTTGGGTGGAGAACCCTACTGCATCTAAACAGAGACATCCTGATCACTGCCTTCACTGAGGACGAATGAGCACACTTCTGACAGCAGACGCCTCGCCACACCGACGGCACAGCCCTGCTGGGACAGGCACCCAGCGCGTCTGGAGACGGACTCCTACTACCTCCAGCAGGGGTTACAACGGCCTTGACTGCACGGGAGCCCACCTGACCCCGAGGGCTCTTCCTATGAAAGCCAGCCACGTGTACAGACTTCTCCCTCTCGGTCAGGTTTCTCGTCCTTGGCATGGCTGGCATTTTAGGCTGAATAATCCTCTAGGGCGGGGTCTGTCCTGTGCATTGTAGGATGTTTAGCAGCATTTCTGGCCTCTACCCAGTAGATGCCAGCCCCACGTCCCCCATCCGGCTCAACATGGGTCCAGACACTGCCGGACGTCGCTGGGGGTCGAGACCACTCCACTGATGACCCCTGCTCCAGAGCTTACACACCAGACTTCTCACTTAGGTTTACACATCTGCATTTTCATTCACTGATTTGCTGGGCATAAATGTATTTAATAACTAAATCAACAAGTTCTTTTATGTTGATAGTCTTGAAATAGGATACCACCTGTAACCCTACCGTGGGAAACACGACTCAGAGCAACACCTCCCGGATTCCTGATGAACACAAACGGAAATTTATGAACACTACGGGCACCAAGCATCAGGACAACCTGGCTTCCACGACAAGAGAGCGATACCCTGACAGACCAACCTGGCCATCCGTCTGTTTTGCTTAGTTAAGTTTCTAGAGATGTCATTTACTCTGCGGCACAACAAAATTCACAGTAAAAGGTGGTAGCTGCCATTTCCTCAATATTTACTATGAATTCCATACTTGCTATTCTAATAGCAATACCCACTGTTTTAAATGATACAGTAACTCTATCTGGCAGGTGCTACTGCTATGCCCATTTTAAGAGGAGGCAATCGAAGCACAGAGTGGTTAAGTAACTCACCCAAGGTCACACAGGAAATCCACAACAGAGCTGGCATTTCAATCCAGAATCCACCCTCCTGCCTATCCTGCTCCTCCACCTCTCGTATAAAAGCATGCCATATTCGTAACTACAAATCATATAGCAATGAGCGTACTGTAGGGGGCTTTTACTTAATCTCTTTCAAAGACACGTCCTCTGCACCATAAGCGACAAAACCGCCGTGGACACCACGCGCGTTAGGCCACCTGCCGTGCACTCCCCACGGCTGTGGTCACTGCGCTGCGGCAGAGGCTGGGTCCCCCACCAGGCTAGCCCCGAGGCTGCTCGCAGACCCCACTGCTCCCTGCAGGATGCACCTCCCGCCGCCTTCAAACTGGGTCAGGGCCCAGCAAGGGTTTGCACAACGGAATGCGGACAGGAGGGACATGTGTCACTTCCGGGCGTGGGCGGGAGACGCTTTGGAAGCCGGAGCCCGCTGGCCAGCCCCCTCCTGGAAGGAGAGCTGAGACGGAGCCTCCATGGCGCCGGGGCTCCGAGGACCGCACGCTGGGCACACGGCACGAGTGAGCGCCGAGTGGGGGTCATGGGGGCCCCTCAGGCTGCAGGGCCGTCTGTCACCAGCCACAGCTTAACCCGCCCTCAGTGACACATGCGCTCACCAGCTGAGGGACCTTCACCTGGCCACTCAGCTCTCCGTGTCTACTTCCTTATCCCTGACACCGAGATGGTAACAGCGACCACCCCCCGGTGCTGCAGTTGAGAATCACACGGGCTCACACGCGTGAAGACCCGGAACCCGCCCGGTGCGGTCGGCACCCGCCGTCCACCCTAACCCTCCCGCGCGCCGGCCACCTCGCCGCCAGGGTCGAGGGGCTTCAGGCCACACGGAAGGGATGGACAGATACACGTACTGCTCCCGACTATTCTAAGAAGGAAACAGTAAATACGCAGACTCAGACGCTAACAAATAACTCACTGACCGTACGGAGGTTTCTCAAAAAACTAAAAACAGAACTGCCACATGACCCAGCAACTCCACTCCTGGGCACAGATCAGAAAAAAATGAAAACACTAATTAGAAAAGATACATGCCTGCCCACGTTCACAGCAGCACTATCTACAGTTGCCAAGATGTGGAAGCAACCTAAATGTCTATCAACAGAGGAATGGATAAAGAAGGTGTGGTACATATATACACAATGGAATATTACTCAGCCATAAAAAAGACGGAAATAATGCCACTTGCAGCAACATGGACGGGCCTGGAGGGCACTATGCTAAGTGAAATAAGTCAGACGGAGAAAGACTAAAACTGTATGGTTTCCTTTATATGTCGAATCTAAAAAATACAACTAGTGAATACAGCAAAAAGAAGCAGACTCAGAGATACTGAGAACAAGCTCGTGGTTACCACTGGGGAGAGGTAAGGGGGAGGGGCTGTACGGGAGGAGGGGATTAAGAGGTACAAACTATTATGTATAAAATAAGCTACAAGAATATATTGTACAACGTGGGGAATATATTCAATATTTTTAAAACTATAAATGGAGTATGACCTTTAAAAATTGTGAATCACTATATTGTACACCTACCTGTAACTTACATAATGCTGTACGTCAACCATACTTCAATTTTTTTTTAAAGTAAATAAATAAACAACTAAGAAAAAAAAACTGAATAATAACACCCATGATCTCCTCTGGTACAAAGTGATGGAAAAAAAAAGAAAGTGGAAGAGAGATGCCTTCATTTAACCAGCCCGACTGTTGCCCCTGCCTCACCCTCTGCCAATAACACGCACGTAAACAAACACAGATACACACACATCCCCTTCTCAATGAGCAGACAATCTGCCAGCCAACTAGAGAGCCCAAAGTGGGGTGCCAGCTGGCTGTGTGACACGCACAGTAATTAATGTCTCCTGAGGTCAAAGAGGCGGGGACAGAATCGGCAGACAGAGGAGGAGTGATGTGATGGGGGGCCCGCCGGGGAGGTTCCTAGACGCACAGGAAAGGTGACGGGGCGGGGAGAGGATCGTGCTCACCGTCACGGAGCCTCTTGAGGAGCCTAACCTTCCAAAGGCCATTCTCACCAGGTGCTCTTTATTTACTGCGGAGAAAAGTAAACCTGATTTCGAGAGCGGAAATCCTTGTCCACGCCCACAGGAGGTCGCCCACATCAACGACCAGCTTGTTACAAACGCAAGGTCCTGAAGTCTTTACGAGACATAATTTGGGTGAAGAAAACAGAGGGAGACTTTCTTAAACATAGAGAGAAGAACCACATTTACATACTGAAAAGCATCTTACGCTACTGAAAAATAACCTAGTCAGGGGGCTGGTGTGATAAAATGTGTATGTGGAGTTTTACATATTTTTTTCAAATTTTTCTTGGAGTGTAGTTGATTTACAGTGTCGTGTTAGTTTCAGGTGTACAGCGAAGTGATTCAGTTACACGTATACATATATCCGCCCTTTTTTAGATTCTTCTCCCACATAGGCCATTGCAGAGTACGGAGTAGAGTCCCCTGTGCTGTAGAGTAGGGCCTTATCAGTCATCTAGTTGATACATAGTGGTGTGTATATGTCAGTCCCAATCTCCCACTGTATTCCCCACCCGCCCTGCACATAGTGTTTAAGTGCAGATCTGGATGACAAGGCCCTGAGCGTGGCTGGTGGGAGGTCCGTCTGCTGAGTCACGGGCAGAGCCATGAAATCTGGGGAGCTCGCTGGTGGCGAGTTACAGAGGGCGCTGGACAAATCAAGGGGAGCACCCTGCGGCCGGCCAGAGGCAGGAGGTAGTGAGGACAAAGGTCAGATGCAGGCTTCGCCCTGGGAGGAATCAGCGCTGAGACGGCAAAGGGTGGGCACCCCGCAGCCTTACCCAGGGGACAGCGAGACCCGTGCACGGTCTGGCTGTGGAGCCCTGGGAGAGCCCGGGGAAGATGCAGGGGCCCTCTCTCCAGAAAAAAATACATTTTCATGTACACCCAGAATTTTAAATTTTGGTGGCTAGTCCATTAAAACCAAAAGTCTGTTCTGACCACATACATCTACAGACCAAGCCTGACTTTGGCCAGTTCCTAAACACAAGACCATACCAGAGACGCCTGGCTCACCTCAGTAATGCTTTGATGATCTTTTTCCTACTTACTTCCCTCCTCAAGCGGAATTTTTGCCTTTTCAAACCATATGTGGGTCACTCTTTCGGCCAGAACTGCACCAATAAGGAAGGCTAACCAATCGACCTGCTTTGTACAAAGGGATGTTTTTGTCGAGGTCACACATCTCTGTTAAACCATGAGGGGTAGCCTGCAGGCCAGGTGTGCCAGGGATGTGCAGGCAGAAGCTGACGCCCAAGGGGCAGGGCGTAGGGGAACTAACAGGAGGTTAGCTGGGTGAGCTCGGAGCCACACACGTTGTTCAGAACTCAAAACAAAGAACTGCCAGTAGCAGCCCCGGAGCCAGTCAACAGGCAAACATGCATTTTCACTAAACAGCTGTTCACAGACTTCTCCGAAGAAGTGAAAAGGTGTCGTCTAAGGTTTAAAACTTTCAACCGTTCCAGCGTTAGCAACGCCTGCCTCGTTACCAAACATTTCTACCTCAATGAAATAAGTATAATCTTTTAAAATACTTGGGAGAACTGCAATTAATTAACTGCAAATCATAATATAACGTGAGACCCATCGGTGAAAAACTTTTCTTTAAAAATAATGAAGGGGGGGCTTCCCTGGTGTCTCAGTGGTTGAGAGTCCGCCTGCCGATGCAGGGGACACGGGTTCGTGCCCCGGTGCGGGAGGATCCCACGTGCCGCGGAGCGGCTGGGCCCGTGAGCCATGGCCGCTGAGGCTGCACGTCCAGAGCCTGTGCTCCGCAACGGGAGAGGCCACAACGGTGAGAGGCCCGCGTACCGCAAAAAAAAAAAAAATAATAATGAAGCGGGGCTTCCCTGGTGGTGCAGTGGTTGGGAATCTGCCTGCCAATGCAGGGGACACGGGTTCGAGCCCTGGTCCGGGAGGATCCCACATGCTGTGGAGCAACTGGGCCCGTGAGCCACAACTACTGAGCCTGCGTGTCTGGAGCCTGTGCTCCGCAACAAGAGAGGCCGCGAAAGTGAGAGGCCCACGCACTGCGATGAAGAGTGGCCCCCGCTCACCGCAACTAGAGAAAGCCCTCGCACAGAAACGAAGACCCAACACAGCCAAAATAATAATAATAATAATTAATTAATTTTTTAAAAAAATAATGAAGGGACTTCCCTGGCGGTCCAGTGGTTAAGACTTCGCCTTCCAATGCAGGGGGTGTGGGTTCGATCCCTGGTTGGGGAGCTAAGATCCCACATGCCTTGCGGCCAAAAAACCAAAACATAAAACAGAAGCAATATTGTAACAAATTCAATGAAGACTTTAAAAATGGTCCACATCAAAAAAAATTTTTTTTTCAATAAAAATTTTAAAAAATAAAAATAATGAAGTCTGACAGCATCACAGAGCACAGACCCTCCAAGTGGACACTGGGACACCTACTCCCAGAATCTTAAGATGGTCAACTTTCTGAAAGTCAATTAATACTTCTCAACATGCTTTACAATGAACTCAGTTTCACCTAATTATTTAAGGAAGTGGTTTCAGAAACTGTCTCCAACTTGGGACGCCAACCTGCGTTATTCCTTTCCCGCCTACACTGCCGGCACGCAGCGTTCGCTCAGTAAACGGTCCAGGCCTGACTGAACATTGCCCGAGCATCCTTCTCACTGCAGGGAGGCCTCGGAAGGGAGTGAAGCCTTTTTGAAACGTTTACTGGGGCTAAAAAATTTAAAGCTATGCCAACGGCTCAAGTCTATGTGAAACGGACCTAAGTTTAAACCTTCCAATTAATATAGGAAATGCAGGATGGATACACTTAGAAGGGGCTTGAATAGATTTGCTTCAACAAACACACCCTTCGGCACAGGCAGCGAACTTCAGCCCCACTTCTACATAGGATCGTTTGGCCTTATCTTGTAGGGGTGCTGTTTGTGCTTTAAATTACCATACCCTGCAGTAAGGGCCTCAGAGGTGAGGAAGGGTCCGAACGCACCTGAGCAAGGAGATGTGCTTTGGTGCAGGCCTGCCGCCCACATGGGCACCTGAGCTCCACGCACAGACACGGAGAAAGCCAGCAGGCCCCAGGGTGGGATCCAAGATCAGCGGCTCCAGAAATGCATCCAAACCAAAAGGAGAACATGGCTACCCTTCTAAAAGCCGGGGCCGAGACCCCACTGGAGTGTCATTCGGGCACGTGGCCCCGGGACGTGAGGCCAGCCTCCCTCCACAGGCCCTGGGCGCCCTGCAAAGCCAACCCGGTTCTCTGCCCTTATGGCCGCTCCCTAAATTCGCGACCGGGTAGTTAAAACAGCAGAAGGCGGAGCATCAAAAAATGTTTTAAAAAAATATAAGATGACATTTCACTTCAATCATATTTCCAATGAAATCTGAAATTTTTACATATAAACAATAGTACTTATAGGCCCCAAATATTATAAATAGGCTCCTTTGGTGGGAAAGGAGGGATGTGATTCTTAATCAAATATTTTTCTAGTTGAAGGACTTCCCTGGCAGTCTAGTGGTTAAGACTCTGCACTTCCACTGCAAGGGGCACGGGTTCGATCCCTAGCCAGGGAACTAAGCTCCCACAAGCCATGCAGTATGGCCAAAAATATATATATATATATGTATGTATATATATATGTATTGTTTTTTTTTTCTCGTTGAATTAGAAGACTTTTTTTTAAACAGAGGAGTAGAAATTATAATGATAAGTGACTCTGCCACTCTCCTCAAAGGGGAAATACTCTGCTGAAGCCATTTCGATCATTAATCTGATCTGTGGTTTAATCCCAAACATACAACTGCTTTCTATGAAAACTTTTCTCCCCACACAGACACCTCCCTCGTGCAGTGACCCAAGTTCTAGCATCCGCATAATCATTTCTGTCAAGCAATGGTTTTAGGATGCAATACCACTTCCAAAATTTTCCAAAGTTAAGAAAACATTCAATCCCTGTGTCTTAATAGCTAAGATCCGCGTTTACATCTTGGAAGTGTTTTCCTCAAACATTAGCACAAGAACTTGTTCAAAACACAGATTCCCGAGGGCCGGCCCCAGGAAACCGAAACCAGTGGGTCTTGGCAGAGGAGGGGGGGACTAGGAATCTGCATTTTTAATAAGCACCCTGGTGTTTCTGATGCAGGTGGTCTCAAAAAATAGCACCGCAGGGAAGACAATTGATTTCCATTGGAGCTGTCTGTCCAGGCTTCAACTCCGTGATTTTTTTTTTCATTTGACACTTCTTAAACACTTGGATGAGTGTTTTTCAAGGAAAATCTGTGAAATGTCATTTTCACTGCAACTACAGCACAACACCAGAAGGCAAGGCACAGCAGACATCGTGAGGAATGCAGGAAAGCTCACCTCCTCTAAGGAATCATTTAAAATTACAACTGCATGTGATCTTGATCGTTCCAGGCTAAGTTTCTCATTCTCACCTTTAATCAGCATTTTCAGCACTCCCCTATTAATTCTGTTATCTCCATTCTCCAGTTACCTCAGTCCGCTACAAAGTGAGAAGATCCCTGACATTTAAATCGGCCCCGGCAGCCTCTGCCCTGGCTTTTCAGGAAGTCTTGCTTTCATGTACCACGCTTTCCTATTTGAACTTTCTAGAATCAGATTTTATTTCTGATCCTTGATGTCATTATTTTCCACAAGATGACTGAGAACCTACTGGAATTCTCCACCCAGCCACAAATGTAATTTGTTGCACCGAATACGGTCAACTCATATTTTCAAATCACAAATTCAGATTTTCACTCAAATAACTGCAGACAAGGAGAGCTACCCTGGCGTTACCAG
The DNA here is from genome assembly GCF_002837175.3 of Physeter macrocephalus. Lineage (NCBI taxonomy): Eukaryota > Metazoa > Chordata > Mammalia > Artiodactyla > Physeteridae > Physeter > Physeter macrocephalus. The sequence goes on along the minus strand of NC_041222.1, from coordinate 106,531,449 downwards.
AGTTGACATGTGAAGTCTGTCTCCAGGGCAACAGAGTAGTAAAGGAGGTTCTGAACCGCACTCCTGCTCGTTTGTGATTTAGCAACAGGCTTCTACACGTTCCCATCATGCTCTGGCCATCCCTTTGTCTGATCTCGAAATTACACGGAGTGACTTTTGGGTGGTTGTCCTACTATTTTGTTTTAAGACACTCTATTTCAAATTTTCTTGCTGTTTCCACGTATGTTACTTTTTTTTTTTTTTTTTTTTCTAATTTTCACTATCAAGTCATTACATGCAGCTGCTCTACACAAACACACAAACTGGACAGGAGCCTCACCACCATTTTCAAAGTTTTCCATGTGAATTGAGGACTGGAAGTATTCAGGGGCTTAATTAGAAATCTGCAAACCCCTCCACACAATGGCCTGGTGCTGATTCAGTAAGAACTTCCTGCTGCTTTTGTAAAAGCTCTTCCCAGTTTTTTTTTTTTTAAAGCCACTACACAGCCGATCTCTTTCTACCCAATTCTGCAGTTTCACATCTTCTTTCTTGTGAATTCAGGAATTCACTATACTCCCAAATGCCAGAATGCCAATCAATCTAAATTCTCTCCGACCACAAGTTAATAATTTAAATTCATCTAACTATAACCAGAATGACTTGAAGGGGAAAGACAACACCAAAATGCATATGGGAATATTTAAGACAATATTTAAGACAGAATATGGGAAGGCTGTCTAATGAAATAATACAGAGGACAAAATAATGATTTTTTTTGAGTTGCACATATTTAACCAAGACACAATGGCAACCCCAGTGATAAGCTTTTCTAAACTTAACCCGTGGTTTTCAGTTCAGTTAACAGGTTTTTATAACCTGTTAACTCCTTTAATGTCTTTAAATTGTACTATTATTTAACAGTTTATTAATAGGAAACAAAAAGGATAGTAAATAAGGCTGTGCATGAAAAAGGTACTGATATTATAACAAAGCAAAAAATGTGAGTTACACAGTGTTTATTAAAGGTTACGCAAAACGCGGGATACACATATACAGAGATGACTACGTATACGTGTATACACGTATACAGAGATGATACAACACACAGAGGTGAATACGCTACAGTAAACACACCCGTATTCTGCGAGCAGATACTCCAGCATAATGATAGCACGACTAGCATCGAACATCCGTTTAAAAGAATACATTTATCTTTTGCTTTGCTACAAACCAAATTCCTAGACTGGTTAGATTTTAAAGGAATGTGCTTATGCTTACCATATTAAGAACAGTGGTTTTGTTTCAAAGATTAAAGGAAAAATAAACTTCTCAAACAACAACACTTTGACAGAGTAACCTCCAAGAAGGAAGGAGAATGTAACTGTCACCACTGAACGGACCCACTCAGAGTTAAGGCCTGTGTCTGCGGATGAGCCGTGACCAGAAAGGCCCTAATGCTCGCGCACAAGCCTCACTGCCCGATGATCTACATATTCAAATGTCCGTGTTAATATCTCCATCTAAATTTGTCTGTCACTCACCTACATCCACTGCATTCTGACAGCCACAGATGAAGTAATAAGCTTGTCTTCTTACACCAGGATTAGCAAAAACAGTCAGAAAACAAAGGTCCAACTCGCCTAACACCATCAGCCATCTACCCTCAAGATCCCATTCTTGCAGGAGGAAACCTACATGGAGAAAACCGCACAATCCAGTCATAACTAGAGCAATGAGAGTCAAGCACCAGTTTCTGCGACAAATAACACGGTCAGAAATACAGCAAATGCAGCTGAAAGGAAAAGCACAATCGCTGTGGTAGGCCGGTAATAAAGACTGTAGTCCTGTAACGCAGGATAGCCTGTAAAATGAACACGTAATTTACAAATCATTTTTAATGCTACCAGAAACCAAAGAAAGGGCAATAGGGGAGGATTTACAGAAGACCACCTTCGAGACTTCTGCCCATAAAACCGAACTACAGAAGAGAAAAGTGCTCCTGTTAGCTTTTAATGGAAAAGGCAGGGAAAACATCTCTGCTTCATTCTCCTGTGCAAACACCAACTGCTTATGTCGAAAAGAAAAACAGTTTTGTCAAGGGTGTCACATCCGTTGTAGCTGCACTAGTTGAAGACCTGGCGGGTATAAGAGGACTTCACAAGCCAGGTGGCCCCTCTCCGGGCCCCTCCCCCTGGCCTGCAGCTCTCTTTCATGCTAAGGGTAAGCTGTCAGGCAAGGTGCTACTTATTCAAGTTCTCCTCTGAAACTCAAATCATTTCATTGTGTGCAGAACAGGACTCAGCTATAGTTTACTCCAAATTGGAGCATGAGAAGAATATTTCAGAAAGAGCTCAGCCTTCCAAAAATAAGATTTGGTTGGTGGGGGTAGCTTGAGAACAAAAATGGTCCCCAGCACGTCTCCGTCCTCCCACCTAAGTGTGCTGGGCAGGTGTTATCGCGGAGCTGGGGGGCCTGTGACCCTGCCCTTCTGCAGCCTGTCACTCTGTTCTGCTCCACAGACTCTGACGAGGTCATGCTTAATGGCCAAAGAATCCACCACTGTGCCTAAAGGAGAAAGCAGAAAAAGATAGGCAGGCCTGCGGGTGTGACGTCTGCTGAGGCATGCAACTGTTATTTTAAACATAATTAGACTAATTGCCTTGCCATCTCCACCGATGCAACTGCACACGCAATTAATTAGAACTGATTTTAACAGCCCTGTTTGGAATCCTTTGTTCCCCACTTCCTACAGATCAAATTATCAAGGAACAAATTCAATTTTTCAACTTTTAGTTTAAGAGAGGCACACACGTCCATTAACTGGGTCTGATCCACTAATGCAAGTCATTTAACCAGCAATTACTCTACTGTGAAACTAAAAGCCAATTCAAATTTTGAACACTATTATAAAATAATTCCCTGGGAAGTATGACCATTTTGCAAGACTGCTGGTGAAAAACATGAATAATCTCATAGCTCTCCATCTAGAAAGGAAGGTGAAAGAAGACAAAGTTCTGGGACCTACCTGGTGGCACAGTGGTTAAGAGTCCACCTGCCAATGCAGGGGACAAGGGTTCGAGCCCTGGTCCGGGAAGATCCCACGTGCCGTGGGGCAACTAAGCCCATGCGCGACAACTACTGAGCCTGTGCTCTAGAGCCTGCAAGCTACAACTACTGAGCCCACGTGCCACACCTACTGCAGCCCGCACGCCTAGAGCCTGTGCTCTGCAACAAGAGAAGCCACTGCAATGAGAAGCCCGCGCACCGCAAAGAAGAGTAGCCCCCGCTCGCCGCAACTAGAGAAAGCCCGCGCGCAGCAACGAAGACCCAACGCAGCCATAAATAATAAATTAAATAAATAAATAAATAAAAGACAAAGTTCCATTTCACAGGAAAATTAAAGTATCAAGAAAGCTGCCTCTTACCACGTGCTTTATTCTCCACAGGTTTTTCTACCCCCAGTCAAACGTAGTTCACTTTAAAAAAGCCATGAAGGAAAACACAACAAAGTAGTGAATATAACAAAAAAGAAGCAGACTCACAGACATAGAGGACAAACCAGCGGTTACCAGTGGGAGTGGGGAAGGGCTATGTAGGGGGAGGGGAGGTACAAACCACTGGGTGTAAGACGGGCTCAAGGATGTATGTACAACACGGGGAATAGAGCCAATACTCTGTGATTACTATAAATTGAAAGTGACCTTTAAAAATCGTACAAAACATTTTTTTTAATCTAAAAAGAAAAAAAGGACTCCAAGGGCTATTTAACAGAGTCGGGTGCGAAGGGCTGATTGCGAAAATTGGGAAAAGGTGATGACTGAGGACAAAGGCCGAGATACTGGAGCTGGAGACGGCGGGGAGGGGCAGAGGGGCAGGAAGGCGAAACAAGAGGTCACAAGATGGAAAAGAGAAAAAGCAAGCTTGACGGCTGCGGGAAGGCGAGGTGGTGGGACCAGCTGGGGGCTCCTCCCGAATCGGCATCTGTGAAGGGACTGAACCACGGGGGGGCAGCGTCCACGGCCGTGCCGGAGGTGCGCCCGCCCGGCCGCAGTGACCACCAGTGACCAGCCCCGCACGGCAGGCCTGAAGGTGGCAGCGGCCACAGCTCACCTGATGTGCGCTGAAGCCTACGCTCCCGAGGCGGCCGCACTCCGACAAAGGACGGCCACCCACGGGGGCACAGCACGGGCTGTCGCTCCAGAGGGGCTTCTGCCCACGGGATCTGAGGCCAAGGAGGCTGACGCCCTTGCTGCAGGTTCCGCGGACCCCGCGGCTGACCACGGGCGCAGGAACGGGACAGGGAGCCAGCCACGCAGGCCTGCGGCCGGCGCACCCAGCAGGGGCCCCCCAGCGTGACCTGCCACCGCCTCCCAGTGACCTTGGAGAACCGCCCGGAACCGTTTCTGGTGGCTCCCCAACGGGCAGCAGCGCGGACATCCGCGAAATCTATGTGGGGACGGGCCGTGCGCCAATACGTGGCAAAGCCCAGAATTCTCCGGGAGCGAGGGGTGCAGGGACGGGCTCCGCGGCTGGGCGCCCCCGGGCGGCGACGGCAAAAATCCATTTCCAGCGGGCGGCGACCTCCCGGGCGGTGAGCCGAGGAAGCACGTGGGGTCTGGCGTGGTCCCTGGCGACACGCAAGGGACCACGGGGCATGCCCCGGTGAGTCCTGCGTGTGACAAACACGGCCGCGACCAGATTCTGAACAGGAAAGCGGCTCCTGACAGGAACCGACAGGAACCAACCCCCCATTCAGCTGGGGTATTTTGGCAAGGAAAGTACAGGCTATCTTAGAACAAATTTGCATCCCCGCTGCATCCCAGGAGGGATACGCCGGAGTCACGACACAGCCGAGATGACTAGGTGTCTCCACCCACTCCTTAAACAGCTGTAGGTACAGAAAACAATGTCACTCCTCCTCCCGAGAGTATGTGAGGCACAGGATTTGCAGAAATATATGAAAAAGACCATGTTCCTCTCTGTGCTCTCATTATTCTGGGAGCTTCAACAGAAGGAGTACCGAAGCGCTCTGTCGGTAATACAGGGTGTGTGTTCATTTCCAAAAGCTAAAAGCAGAGGTGCCGCTCCAGTCTGAAATCACGTTGCTCACCTCTTGGGTTGAACAAAAGGGCTCACGGCCAAGATTATTTTTTAAACCGTTCCACATTTATCCTCATAAAACAGAACAATACAAAATGAATGGCCAAATAAGCAAACATGACACTTTAATGTACTCATCTATAAAAGCTCTCAGTTCCAACTTAAAGCATCTGAATGATTCACGATCATCTTCCCATTTGCCGCATTTTTTCAGCATGACGTTTGCAGAGTAGTGGAGACCAACATACTTCAAGTAAAACTCATTCACCAATTTCTTAATTTAACAAATTCTTTCCTGAGGGCCTATTATGTGCCAGGCAGCGTTCTAGCTGCCGGGGATACAAAGAGAAATAAGATAAATCAAAGTCCTGACCCTCACAGAGCTTACTGTCTATTTAAGGGAAAGAACAAACAAGTAAGTAATCCATGATTTTTTTTTTTTTTTTTTTTTTTTTTTTTTT
>NC_041222.1:106507522-106525745 GCF_002837175.3 Physeter macrocephalus | reverse complement strand
GGCTCACGGGCCCAGCCGCTCCGCGGCATGTGGGATCCTCCCGGACCGGGGCACGAACCCGCGTCCCCTGCATCGGCAGGCGGACTCCCAACCACTGCGCCACCAGGGAAGCCCAGTAATCCATGATTTTAAACGGACCTAAGTGCCACAAAGAAAAATTAAGCAGGCCAAGGCCATCAGAGTGACAGGAGGAAGACAAGGGGCTTTTGGGGATACGGTGGTCAGAGAGGACCTTCTGAGGAAGACAGCAAACTGAAGAAAGGGAGCGGGCCACGTTGAGATGCAGGTGAAGGCAGCCCTGCCCTCCAGGGAGGGCAAAGAGCAGGCGACAAGGCCCCAGGCCTTGGTGATTAAAGCAAGAAAGCTTGTGTGGCTGGAGCAAAACAGGTAAGTGGCAAAGACAAGGTGGAGGTTAGGGCGGGGCTCAGGTCCGCGGCTTCCGTGTAACCATCCTGCAGTTCTGAACAACAGGTGTCACGTCACGCTGACGGAAACACCAGGGACCTCGGGGGACACAGCGGGGCAGGAAGACTAGTTAGGAGGCGATTTCAACAGTTAGAGCTCGATCTGACGCTCTCAATGCTTTCACCCTCAGATCTTGCAGGGGGTGGTGACCCACTTCTTAAATTCACCTCTTTCTAAAGAAACAAGACATGGAGACGTATTAGCACACGTGCCTCAGCGACTTTATTAGTCTGAAAAACTGATAACTATTGTTTCAAATAATCTCAGTCGAGCAGCCTTAAAATCAAGCACAAAACACAACGACCATCCTCCCCTCCTTCACTGTAACCACGCGAAAGTCATGTAGGAGTGAATAGCTCTTTTGTCCTAAAACAGGCTATTTGAAAAACAGAAGCACACTGTCTTTTATTGTCCATTCATGGTTCACATAGCCCCTGGGGTTGGCTTCCGTCCTTCAAAAGCCTTTAACGGACAGGTACACGGAAGCCTTGCTCTGTGCACTGTGAGAGCTGGAAGGCGTGGGAGGGCCCACGGCTCCCCTGCCTGCGTGAAAGGAAAGGGGTGTCAGGTACGCAAGGTGACCTCACCTGTGAGGTATGCGCCAGGGACCCAGAACAAAGGTGGCTTCCTTCCTTCATAAGGAAACACAATCTGTCCAGAAAACTGCTTCATTGCTCTTGAATGATTTAGGGCTGCACAGTCTACTAGAAACAGCTCCAGTCTTTAACCTCTGTTTATTTTATTAACAAAACTGTGTTACATCATTCTTTGTTCAAACCTTAAAGAAAAGCCCAGCATATTCATTAATCAAAACTATATATTACTGTTCAGGTCACCTTTGATCATGTGTGTTTGTGCCAGGTAAGTGTATTTATCAGTCAGAGACTGTAATGGACACACTGTATGTCTCCAGGGTCAGGACTCTGGTTTCCTGTCCACGTGAAATGTGGAAGGAAGGCAATTAAGCTGATGTTTTAGGTTGTACTTAGTATATAAAAGGAAGGCCTGCACTTTCACATTTTAGGGCATGTTGACTTTTCCAGCGTATGAAATGTTATCACTGCTCCCTTTTTCAGATAGGGATATCAATGCAAAACAAGTTCTTTGAGCACAGAACGCATTCAGTCATGGTTCGCCTAGATGCAACCAACAGAACACCAAGTTGCTGAAGTATTACTTCACTCTTTCAAGATCACAGAACATCTTGCTACATATTTTTCCCCCAAGGTCAGGTAGTCAAGAATTTACTCTCTTGAATCCCACACACATTACTGCATAGGATCAGCTCTTAAAGTGAAATCAGACCGTTTAAAATTGATTTTGCTGTCGAACTACGATTGCTATTATTTTCACCCTAAAGTTACTGATAGATAGTTGTGATCTCACTTCTCCCAGCTTTGCAGATTGCCTTATCAGGACATAGCTGCCAATAATTGGCAATGCTGCATATTTGCCAGATAACACTCAATTGATTAGAAAAATTGATACTAAGTATCAAACTGAAAATCAATCTTGGCCTCAATCTGTCTTTAAGTCACCTATTCTACTCTTCGGTTTAAGTTACCAATGCGTCAGGTAACTTCCAAGAAATGGTGACCTTTCAATCCAGTAACAGAGAAAAAAATACGTACTGAACGAGCAAAACACTACCTGTTTTCATGCCTTCTGAAACTCCAACATTTATATGTAAGGCATGTTGAATAGATCCCACCCTGGCCAACACCCCCCAGTTACAGAAGGGATGGGTGGACCGCAGCAGGGCTGCAGCTAAACAGAGATAAGACACCAGCCAGCTGTTAACGCCAGGACTCCCTGCCCAGACCCTGACCTGATGCCACTATTGGAAGGAGAAAAAAGCCACCAGCAGAGGGGTGAGAAATTTACATATCGGGTTAATGTGAAAAATAAAGTTGCCTCTCAGTCCAGGAAGTAAAGAAAGCTAGGCTCACGAAGAAGAAACTTAAGTAAACCTAGCAACACATGCGAATTTCCATAATAAACATGGATGTAGCATCACGCTCCTGTGACAGAAAACTCTCCACGTACAGCACACCTAGACTCCGCAGTGCGAAGCATTTCTAAGGTTACCAAGCCTATCTGACGGGCTGGCTGTTCCTCAAGATGGACCACTCTCTTAACTATAATGAAATGTTGGGTCGATGTAGTGCTACTTATTTGTGAGTATCACACAGCTCAGTCTCCTGACCGAGGTGATAGCAACTCAAGGTGTTTCCACGCATTATAGTTAAATATCTGACACGTGAACATTCACAGGGACTCATCCTTGCAGGTATTTGAACCAGAGCTGGCTTAGGATTCAAGAACTGGAAAGTGTCCCTTGGGGCTACTTCAGTCTTCTGACTGCCCCTTCCTTTCCCCTTTCTGCTTCATTTTCAGGAAATTTAATTTAATTTTGACCGTGCACGATGCCTCTCATGGGATTTCGGGTGTGGAGGTGCCATTCTCTGTTACCCACATCACCACCCGTGCTTCCCGCCATCCGCGGGATTGCCGACCGCAGGAATTACTCAGTATCTCGATCGCCCGCACCAAAACCGAGGCCTCGATTACAGGTAACATTTTCACTCCAAAAGCAGACTTGCAAGCAGAGCAATCAGAAGGTGTTTGGTACTTCAGCATGTGCTGTTAGGAAGCCAGACAGCCACATGTAACTCAATGAAGTTAGAACACTCCCTCACACCATGCGCAAAAATAAGCTCAAAATGGCTTAAAGATTTAAATAGAAGACAAGATACCATGAAACTCCTAGAAGAGAACACAGGCAAAACATTCTCTGACATAAATCATACCAATGTTTTCCTAGGTCAGCCTCCAAAGGCAACAGAAATAAAAGCAAAAGTAAACAAATGGGGCCTCACCAAATTTATAAGCTTTTGCACAGCAAAGGAAACCATAAGCAAAAGAAAAAGACAACTCTATGGACTGGGAGAAAATATTTGCAAATGATGCGACCCACAAGGGCTGAATTTCCAAAATATACAAACAGCTTATACAATTCAATAACAAAAAACAAACAATCCAATCGAAAAATGGGCAGAAGACCTAAAAAGACATTTCTCCAAAGAAGACATACAGATGGCCAAAAGGCACATGAAAAGATGCTCAACATCGATAATTATTGGAGAAATGCAAATCAAAACTACAGTGAGCGGCTTCCCTGGTGGCACAGTGGTTGAGAGTTCACCTGCCGATGCAGGGGACACGGGTTCGCGCCCCGGTCCGGGAAGATCCCACATGCCGCGGAGCGGCTGGGCCCGTGAGCCATGGCTGCTGAGCCTGCACGTCCGGAGCCTGTGCTCCGCAACGGGAGAGGCCACAACAGTGAGAGGCCCTTGTACCGGAAAAAAAAAAAAAAAAAAAAAAAAAACTACAGTGAGGTATCACCTCACACCGGTCAGAATCACCATCATCTAAAAGTCTACAAATAACAAATGCTGGAGAGGGTGTGGAGAAAAGGGAACCCTCTTACACTGTTGGTGGGAATGTAAATTGGTGCAGCCACCATGGAGAACAGTATGCAGGTTCCTTAAAAAACTAAAAATAAAGTTGCCATATGACCCAGCAATCCCACTCTTGGGTATATACCCAGACAAAACTATAATTCTAAAAGATACACGTACCCTATGTTCACAGCAGCACTATATACAATAGCCAAGACATGGAAACAACCTAAGTGTCCACTGACAGATGAATGGATAAAGAAGATGTGGTCCATATATACAGTGGAACATTACTCAGCCATAAAAAAGAATGAAATAATGCCATTTGCAGCAACATGGATGGACCTAGAGATTATCACACTAATCAAAGTCAGAAAAAGACAAATACCATATGATATCACTTAAACGTGGAATCTAAAATACAACACAAGTGAACCTATCTACAAAACAGAAACAGACTCACAGACATAGAGAACCGACTTGTGGTTGCCAAAGGGGAGGGGTTTGGGGGAGGGAAGGACTGGGAGTTTGGGGTTAGCAGATGCAAACTAGTATATACAGGATGGATAAACAACAAGGTCCTCCTCTAGAGCACAGGGAACTATATCCAATATCCTGTGATAAACCAGAATGGAAAAGAATAGGAAAAAGAATGTATATATGTATAACTAAATCATTCTGCTGTACAGCAGAAATTAACACATTATAAATCAACTATACTTCAATAAAATTTTTTAAAAAATAAAGAAGGTGTTTGGTAAAGATCAACACCATCATTGGTAGCTAATTCCTATTAGATCCACTTCCCTTTCCTCTGTGTCAGAGTGACAATGTGTCGGGGGTGGGAGATAGCAGATCACATATTTTAACTTTCACAAGACTTGATTCAATTCAGCAGAACATTCTTTCTAATAAACTAGGAAAACATGATTTCTAGACCACCATGCTGGGGGTCACGCAAACGTTGTGAGGGCCACCTTCCAGAGAGGATCCGATGACAGTGAAGTTTCCCCAACCTCTGGTAACACTTTCATAGCTGTCTTAGATCATGGAGAATGAACACAGTTCAGGGCACCAGAAGGATATGTGTGGTGAGGTCTCTCTCTTACGAAGACAAAAGGGGTGGTCCAAGTGGACCTAGGGTTCTGGAATCTGAGCTGTCAAGCCCATCAAGATGTAGTTCCTGAAATGAACACCCACTACGTGTAAAGGACAGAAAAGAGACACAAAACACAAGATTCCCGCTCTCAAGTAACGCACAACTTGGTACAGGAGACAAAGCTAAAAAAAAATCATGAATTAGAGAACAAATACCAAATGAGAGCAGAGAATCCTCAAAATAAATGGAATAAACAAGTATGTGTTTAAGATCAAGGGTCCGTCCACATATGATAATTATTACAGAAACAGCATTTGGGATGGACAGGTTTCAGTTCCCATGGATGGTTACTGACTCCACCGTGAGGATTACAGAAACAAGAGGTGGTTCAATTAGGAAGGTACTCAAAACTAAGGTCTCAAATAAGAGATGGGAGAAAACCAAACTTTCAGGGAGAGAAAATCTGAGGGTCCAGGCGAAGTATGAATCAGCAACGCAGGGAGTTATTTTTAAAGATATACAAGGAGCACTGCACTCAAGAGGGTCACGTGATAGTCCTTCCACAGCGCGAGGCTCTATTCTACCCAGAACCTCTTGACCAGGCTCAGGTCTGCTCTGGACCGGAACGCAAGCACAGGGAGAAACTGGCGGGCATCCAAAGGAGAGTGACTAAAACAATCAAAACATTAGGAAACAGGTCCTAAGAGGACCATTTAGGCCAGACAAGGGATGGCTAGGGCCCGCACAGGGAGCCCTTCTTTCCCATTGGGGACGGGACGAGAGGAATGGGATTAAACTGCAAGGACAGGGATTTGTATTTGATACCAAAAAAAAAAAAAAAAAAAAGAACAGAACTTCCTGGCTATGGAGACTGTGCAGCTCTGGAGTAAGTTGTCAACAAGGTTTGAAATGTCCTTCTACAGAGACTTTAAAATACAGTAGATGATCATCTTCATAAAATGTTCACTCAGTGTCCTTTCTTACCCTACAAAGGCAGGAAGTGAATATTTTAACTATAAATAGAAGCTCCATTTAAAAAAAAAAAACAGACTTATTAAAAGAGGAAGCACTGCAAGGCTCTTCACTGTTGCTGCATTTTCAAAATTCATCAGAAAGTTACCAGCTTCATAAATGTACTTATTTAGCCAGAGATGAGTCTAGTCACATAAAGTGATCAGCTGCTCTAGGTAGGAGATATAAAAAGAACCAAAACATGGATAAACTAACCAGAGTGTCTATCTATCATGGGGGTGCTCTGGAAGGAGGGGAGGGCAAGGGTGAGAGGGGTAAACAAAAATCGGCCGCAAAGGAATAAAACACACACACGTTCTACATCCAGCATCCACTAAAGGACCCTCACTGTAATCTTTCCTAACACCAATTTTTAAAAATTAGAACCAAACTACAAAGCACACCTAGTCTTTCTTACAGAAGTCTTAGGAATCTAAGACTTTTCAAAACTATGCCAAAGAACAAAGTCAAAAAAAAGTATTTTAAATTATTTCAGTTATTATTTTCCCCACATCATCAAAAAGAGAGATAGGGAGGGAGGAAGAGGAAACAGTCAGGGCTGGCCAGCACATAAGGAATTCCACGGCCGCTGGGGCCACAGGAGCAGGAAGAGAGACATGAGGGCCCCAGCTCCTTTCACAGCCCAGGCCCAGGGTCACACCCAGCCAGTGGCAGAACCTGGACGAAACCAGATTTGGCCTCATTTGCAGTCACTAACTCACGAACAGCTTGTGAACCTAAAGTTTAAGCTGCCTGCTTAAAACAGAAAATGCCCGATGACGTGTACATTACAAATGTCGGCTGATTAAATCACCAGACTCCACCAGGCTGCACGCACGCGCGTGCCTACGCGCACACAGGGTTGACTGCACCACGTAACTGACACAGGGCGCCCCAGGCTCTCGCTTCTGCAAAGAGGACCGGCAGCGGAGCGTCGCAGGTCCCGGGCACTGGAGGGCGGCCCCGCACGGCTCCACGAATGACGTCGGGCTAAGGAAGGTGCCGAGCCACGCAGACAGCAAGGAGCAGAGGGGGCTCTGCCTGGTGCCAGCCCCCCTGCCTGTTCTGCCCCATGGCCTGCTCTCCAGCGCTCAGAAAGGAGCATTCGTTCAGAGGAAGACTCAGCTCCCGAGTCCCCCCGACCCGTCTGAAGGAGCCTCTGTTTTCTGCGGCACCTCCCCACCCCGGACGAAGCCCCCGCTGCCCCGGACGGTCCCCGACGCCTCCCGTGGACCCTGCAAACAATCAACAGCACCCCTCCCCACCCCCAGCCCCCACGTGTCCCTGTGTGCAGGACCCAGTCCACAGTGGCCGCCCTCCTCCGCCCAGGCTTGTGCGACCCAGAGAAGCTCAGCTACCTCCCACCCGCATTCAGGGTAAATACGCCGCCCGCCAGCTGCCGGTCAGAGTGGGACAGCACGGCGGTGAGATGGGCTCAGGCCCCTCCAAAGGGCAGCACCCCTGGACGTGGGGACAGTCCGTCCCCAGCTGTGGGGGGCCTCAGGCAGCGGGATGACACTGCGGGCGAACAGTGGGAGGAGGTTGTTCCGCCCAGGAGGCCCAGCGAGCAAACCAGCCCCAAGGCGGGCTCCTGGCTGCACCCCCGCCGCCCCCCACCCCCCCGCCTTCCTGCTGAACGCCTGGCCCACCCTACCGTCCGTCTGAAGGTCCCTGTGGCAGGCAGGGCCTCCAGGGGACACCGAGGAGATGCCGGTGTCCCGGGGTGAGTCTGGGGCACATTTCACGTCACCACACCCAGACGACACCCAGACGCCAGCCTCAGTCTGTCCTAAATGCTCACGGCCGGAGCTGGCCTTGGCTTGGGCAATCGTGCCACAATTTTCAGGGCCGCACGGGAACTCAGATACAGAAGTCCCTCGTTTTAGAGAAGAGGAAACGCCTGCCTGTGGAACAGAAATCACTGGCTGCAAGTCACCAGGCCAGGACTGACACCAAGGCTCCATCACTTCACCGCCGCGCAAGTGGTCCTCAAGTCACACTTCCTACATTCTCGCACCTCGTTCAGCGAGACCAGAGCTTTTGGTGCCACAGCTGGGCTTTCTTGGGCTTTGTAAATATTTCACACTGTCACCTGATGATGACCTTCTACTAACACTTGGGTTTCGACAAAATCACTACCTTTGTATGACAAGAGTTTGGGGTTTCCGTATCTTCTAATATTTTGGACTTGTCATAAAAATAAGTAGAAAACAGAAAAATGAAAATGCTAATAGTATTACGTACTATGAAATACGTAATACGGAATGAAAGTAATTAGACTGACCAAAAGTGGCAAACATATTTAGCCTGAAAGACTTAAGCACTTCAATTGTGCTCAGCTGCGGGGGAGAAAAGGTTAAAAACATATGAAATGCCGGAAATAATATATCAAAGAGTGTGTTTTTAAAAGACAAACTCAACCATGGGAGAAAAAAACTGAGACATCTGCTAACTAAATGTCACTTTGAATGAGCTGAGCAAATAAAAATTTAAGGTCTGAGGTTTCATTTATTACATACATTGTTTAATCTATGTGTTTAACGTGTTAAAGAACTTCTAAAGTTCTTTAAAGATATATGTTTAAAAACCAAGCAGTTATATAATGAAGAGTGTTAGAAGATTTTTAGCTCTACAGGAATTTAATCCCCTCGTAAGAAATCTAATGTTCACCCTTTCATCCTTGGTGTCCAAACACCCTTCCAGGAATCTTACCCCGACGCCAGGGCTGCTGGGACCCACACTGAGGTTCTGCTCCGTCGCTGCTGGATTATTTGTGGGGACGGCGGGGGGGCCTTCACATGAATTACACCCAGGGATGGAGCGCCTACAGCAAACGCGCATTTCATCCTGGGCAGTTCTCACTACATTTTAAAATAATGAAAATTCACCCCTGTTCATTCATTGCTGAATTATAAACAGTGAACATACAGTGTTTTGAAAGGATTTCTGTCCTTGCAAAAAATACTTGGAGGAATTTTTACTTCCTTAGGCTAAGAGAAGAAAGTTCAAACTTGACAGGCCTTGCCTTTCTGCACTGTATTTACTGCAACGTAATTCACTTGCACAGCCTGCTTACTGCTGCCTTCTTCCACGTTCCACAAGACAAATCATCTACTACTTAACTGCTACCGCCAACCTCATGGACCGGCACCTCCAACCCCTTCCCCACTACCTGGAGGAGCCCACTCACGGGCCGTCCTTGAAGCAGCTGTGTCTGCAGCTGCACGTCTGCCAGCCTTCAAGAGGCCAGCACTCCATCCTCCGGATGGGGCTAGGGCTCCGCCAAGGGCAAGCATGGCGGGGCCGCACACAGGGTGCTTGGAACTCACAGGTTCTCTCTTTAGCGTCACTGCTCTCAGAAGTCTCTGAAGTTTAGAAAAAAGTGAGGAGATATACGCAGTCTTTAGGACAAAAGCTTGGGAGGATGAAGCCAGAGTTCCACAGTGAGGGTGCCTTGGCAGCAAGGCTGCTTCGAGTGTAAAGTGTCTACCCCAGGATGCTGTGCAGCTGCGGAGAGCCCGCCTGACCCACGCCCGAGCGGCACCCGAGTCCACGCCATCCTGGGCGCGGCGTGCAGTGGCTCCACCAGGGGCGCACGGGACCCCCGATACGGTGCACCCCGCGCCCGCCGGGCTGTGGGGGCAGATGGGGACGCAGACACATGGGCAGAAGACCCTGTGAAGAGGAGACGGGGACGGGAGGGGTGCGTCCACAAGCCGAGGACAGCGGGGTGTGCCGGGACCCCCCGGAAGCCAGCGGAGGCCACAGCTCTGCCGTCACCTGGATTTCAGACTCTGGCCCCAGAACTTCTGCTGTTCTCAACCACCGGCTGGGGGTGCTTCGTTACAGCGGCCACAGGAAACTAATACACATTCAACAAACCTCTCCTGAGTGTGTCCTATGAGCCAGGCACCACGAAGGTTCTCACAGGTGAACCAAACTCAGCAATCCTGGCCCCGGGCCCCGCGTGGAGCTTCGGGCCCTCCGGTTCTGCGTTTCTGTGAAGCAACGGGGACCCCAGAGCGGCCGAGCAGCGGCCGACACAACCCGGACCTCCACACCTCCCGGTGTGCCAGCCACACCGGGGAAGGGCTGGGCCCACCCACCTCCATGGCACGGGGGCCGCCTGCCCCTTTTTATCAGAACAAAACAGGCACCAGGGACGGTGAGGTGAAAGGAACCCCACTAGTTACACTGAGGAAAGCTTCCAGGGCCGCAGCAGCGCGAGGACGAGGGGGACACGGCTAAGGGGACGAAGCGGGGAGCAGACAGGCCTGGGGTGGTGGCCGGCTCCATCCGGACAGCGGGGGGCCTTGCACGAGTGTCTGGGCCTCTCCAGCCACCCTTCCCTCGTCCATAAAACGAGGATGCCTTCCTGACCAGCAATGAGAGCAGACAGGAAGCTCTGAGAGAGATGCCATTTGAGAGAAAACCTCAAATTGCAGAATAGCACGCATAACACGGTCCTATTTCTATTCAGTTTTTTCCTGGGAGGGGAAACACACACAAACCTCTGCACAGTGGTCACCTCTGGAGATTAGGGACAAACAGATTAGAAGCCTTGATATTCCCCTTTACATCCTTCTCTACCACAAATTTCTTACTATGAGCACATATTACCTTTAATTTTTTAAATGGAGAGAAAAACAGTATACAGTCATTTTAAAAGCATAGAGCATGATAATCCAGGGAGTCGTACACTCACAATTCGTGCCCTCTTCCGTATGTATAGTATACCTCAATAAACAGGTGTGTTTTTTTTTAACGAGGTAGGTGTATGTGCTCAGCCATGACAAGATTTCCCAGATATATTCTAGTCATGAGATATGCAGAGTATGGAATCCCACTTATGTCAAGAATCAAAACAACCAGATGCATACACATATAAACACATAAGAAGAGATACAGAAGGACGCACATTATACTTCCAAAGTGGGGAACTTTTTTATAGCCAGAATGTTTTTAGCAACTCATTTTGCAATTTATATTTTGAACATTTTTTAAATAACAATACTCCTGAGCTGCAGAGGGTTGTCTGAGATTTACACGGTAACGGTCACACGATACAAGCGTGATACAAAGAAGACTCATTCAGCATTTCCGTGTTGTACACAGGCCCCCTGCCCATCCCAGCCCTGAGCCTCGATGCAGGCCTGACTCAGGAACAAGGGAGCGGTCAGGGTTGAGGTGGCCAGGAGGACTGAGCAGGGGTCAAGGATGACACGATGAATAAATAAGAAGAGGTCAAGAATGTCTGCAACACAGTGTTTGGCAAAAACAAACACCTTTTTCTATTTAGACTTGGCCGCTGGGAAACATCAAAACTTCTCCCTCGGTCCACACCACTACCTGGAAGTCTTGCTTCTTAGGTCCAGGAGGGATGGTCCCCGCTGTGCCCTGACAGCCACCCCCTGGCCAGGGGGAGCGGGTCCTGCCCACTCTCGCCCACCTCCTCCACGACCCTCATCACAGGCACGATCCTGTACCTCCCGGCACAGTTCGGGGCCTCACCACCTGCTGCCTTGCTTGCTGTTTCTTTCGCGCGGCCTCCGCTAACCGCGCACCCTCCCCGACGCGTGCGCTCGACCGCGGCCCCGCCCCGCGGCGTCACCCCCTCCCCCTCCCCCCTTACCCCCGTACCCCGCCCTCCTCCCGCTCCTGGACGCCGCCAGTCCAGCCGGCCAGGCTCCACCAGCGGGGCTGGCAGGGACTGAAGGTCCATTCGAGGCGTTACAGCGCAGAGGCCTGTATCAGCATCCAAGGGCGCAGAGGCCTGACCCCCGCCCTCTCACAGGCCTGTAGGACCAGCCCCGCCGGCGCACAGGGGACCCAGGGGACCGAGGCCACGCGGGGCTGACCCGCAGGAGCGCATCCAGGGGCGGCACTGGGGCTGCACAGGCCGGCCGGCTGAACAACAGGCGTTTATCTCATCACTCTGGAGGCTGCGCGCCTGAGACCGAGGTGTCGGCGGGACTGGCTGCCCCCGAGGCCTCTCTCCTCGGCGCGCAGAGGGCTGGCCGTGTTCCCACAGCGTCTCCCCTCTACCCGGCTCTGCGTCCTGATCTCCTCTTAGGAGGACGCCAGGCTGTGGATTAGGACCCACCCGCGTAAGCTGCCTTCACCTTAAGCACCTCTTCGAAGGTGCCACCCCTGAGCGCGGCCTCACACTGAAGACCTGGGGGACAGGACTGCAACCTATGAGCCTGGGGGGACCCGTTTCAGCCCCTAACAGTCAGCTGCAGGGAGAGAGGGAGCTGCGCTATGGAGAAATGCAAGCAGCAGGGAGGAAGGCTCCCCTGTGCCCCTTTTCTTTCCCCGTCTCCCAGGCCTCTGAGGCACGCTCCAACCGTTTCCGTCCTGAGCCCGATGGTCGTCTCAGCCCCAGGGACCCTTCCTTCTGGCCCCGAGGGCAGGACACTGACCAGTATGGCCGCGCGGTCCTGGGTGGCGCCCGGCCCAGTGTGGCACCAGAGGCCTCGCCTTAGGTCACTAGCCCGTCCCTTGCTTTGTTCTCACTCACTGGCCTCCTTCCTTCCCGGGAGCTCTGCCTCACGCGGCCGCAGGTCAGGACCTCTGGAATACTCCGTCCCTTTTCCCGCCTACCCCTCTCAACTAATTAATACCATGTCACCCTTGAGACCTCAGTTCAAACGCCTCGGCCTGAAGAAGCTTTTGAAGACACACAGACAGACACACACGCACTAAACCAGGCCCTCGCCGATCATCTCCCCAGCTCCCAGCCTGATGCTTAGCACCTCTGATGACCTACCTGCACTGTTATCATGCTATTACAGGTGTGTCTCTCCCACCAGTCACACAGGTTCATAAGCAGAATCTGCGTCTGGTTTGCCCAGCACTATCTATCCAGCAGCTAGGGCAGTGCCTGGTACCTAGTAAGTGCTTGATAAATATTTGCTAGATAAAGGAAAGAATACATGAAGCGCAAGTTAGTGTAAATCAGGGGTCATGTGATCAGTGTTTGCTGAATATGCTCGCTCTGAGGGAGCGGCAGTGTGAAATCATTAAGTATCGGCACCTAGACAGACAGATACACGCACAGGCACTAGACCTGGAACCAGTGGAGCCACAGCCAGAAAGCAGAAATTTATTCCATTAGGTCACAATTCTATAGGGATTAATCAAACATGTCCACATCGAACGCTGTACCTACTTATATCTATAAAATCCACCTTCCGCAGGTATCTTTCAGCCCATGGAAGCAAGTATCTGCAGCCACCCGCTCCCTGCACCCCATCTCACTGGTCCACTTTGGCGCCAAACCAGCAGGGATCCTTTACTTGGAGAAAAGAGCTGGTGCTTTCCAGTGGTGACGCCGACCCAACACTCTTCCATTTGCTCCTTCACATGAGGCAGGAAACACTAAAATTCTGGGAACAAGATGTGTGTCACACGTTGGAAATGTGCGTATCTGCTGATAACACCCAGTCTCCCTGAGGTACACGCATGAGGAAGCCACATGGCCACGATCTAACGGAACGTGGCACATAACCCATAACCGAACAGCATCCCGCGTGGTTTCGGCACTGGCTCCCACCACACGTGGGAACAGGCTCTCACACCCCCGGGTCGAGTCAGAACAGCCGGGGATCTAGGATTTATGATGTCATTCACCTCAGGGGACACCCAGGGGCTGGCTGACAACTCCAGGGGTCTCACTATTAAAAGAAGCATTTTCTAGTTTGGGATTCGCAGACGCAAACTAGTATATATAGGATGGATAAACAACAAGGACCTACTGTAGAGCACAGGGAACTATATTCAATATCCTGGGATAAACCATAATGGAAAAGAATCTGAAAAAGAATGTGTATATATATATATATATATATGGGTGTGTATAACTGACTCACTTTGCTGTACACCTGAAACTAACACAACACTGTAAATCAACCATGCTTCGATAAAATAAATAAATTTTAAAAATAAAATAAAGTAAAAAATAAAAGCGTTTTCTGAAATGTATATATCTTTCAGGTCCTCGGGCTGTTTGTGTAGCCCTGGTTGTTTTGAATATTTCAAAGTAGAAGGTACCAGTAATTGCTAATGAGAAATTATTTTAGACTTGGGGGGAAAAGAAGTGCTTCTGACAAGAATTACAGCATCTGCATCAACCCACACTACTGAATAATTCTGTCCATTGTCTTGTCCTCCACTCTCTGTGCCCCCCACCCCCCAAAAGTAACAGACATGATCATCTCCTGCTTTTATTGGCCTCAACTACTTCTTTATCCAAATTATAAGGCTCAAGCTCAGTTGAGCTTCCTGGCAAGTAATTTTTCTCATGCCGAAGAAGAAACATAAAGTAAATCAGGAAAATCATATCAGCCAGAAAAATAATACTGACCTCATCAAAATCACAGAATAATGTACCTAAGAAAGGTGAAGCTCAACTTTGGGAGATTAGCAGTTCAAATCAATGAACATTCCAACATCACATTGTCAGTTTCCACATCAGAAACAAAACTTAAAATCCAAAGGACGCTGAGCTGAATGCTTGAGCCCTCTTCTTAAATTCCTTTTTATCAGTAATCAAACATTCACCACATTCCTCACAACAGGTAAGGCAACGTGTCAACAACTGAGACACTTCTATTCACAGCCAGAAGCTAGGCCTCTCCAGTCTAATTAACAAGGAAACAAAATCCCTCCAAGGAAGCAAATCTACCCCCTCATTAAGCCAAGCAGACCTAGGTCGGGTGTCTCAGAAACGATGGTTCTGAGGTTGAAATATTCATGAGTCCGCAGATACTAATCGTGTAAACTCCATTAAAAGAAGGAAATCTAAGAAAACCCTATAAGCAGACCAATTTCAAAACTAGGGGGCTTCAAATAAGCAAAGAAAACCTCCAGAACCCAAAGTTCTCACTAACTTAAAAAAAAAAAAAATTAAATATGACTCAAAAGAAACCAGATAGCCTGGGGATAAAACTGTTTTCCAGCAATTAAAACACTTTGCGTACTCTACATCTAGTGATGTAAATACATCATTTGTAAAAGATAAATTTGAGAAGAAAGGAATGGTTAGAAGGTAGTCATTCCCTGCAGCTCCCAGAGAACAACATCTGTGAATTTACACTAGTTAATGCCATCCCAAAGGGTTATTCCTACCTCACATGAAAAAAGTCAGTTTTGAGTGTTTACTATGAATATTTGAAAAAAGAATTCCCATCCAGATTAACTGTTCTTTAAAAATGGATTCTCTCAGTTGGGCCAATTATCAAGATTGTTTCTTCTACCAAAATTGGAAGTGCTTTAATTATCTAATGTCCACAACTACTTTTCAGGTTTACAAAAATGAGAAAAGCATGTTTTATTGGGGTGCCGTCACCAGCAACATAATTTACATTTCTTCAAAATACCTTACCTTCTAGAAATTTCAGTCGTGGTAACTGCCCAGATATTTAGCCTCACTTCAAATTATTTCAGCCCAAACCCAAAACCCAAGAAAAATCTTTCTGATGGAAACATTTCGTTTCACTCCCTATAAAACCCAACATAAAGCTACATCCTCTGCTGTCTTAGCACAGCTCTCAATGACATTTTGTTGCTACAGCAACAAAACTCTGCTACCTGTGGCCATGATTTGTTAAGAATTCCTCCAACCAGAAAATTCTGTGCTGTGCATTCATAAAACCAACAGAATGGCTCCAAGCCACTTAAAAATTAAAGCTCGTTGTCCTACTTGTGATCTACCCACACACATATTTATAACATGTCTACATATATGCACACATACATAGACATACTCATGGCTCTCCCAACGCCATCGAAAAGGGAAAACCACACCAAATTTCCATTTTAAACTCAGCATAAAAAAACTTCTGTATTTTAGATTTCATTGAATAATTGCTACTGCTTCCCAAGATTTATCTTAAAACGTAATAGAGGCCCACCATCCGGGAGAGAATTTTAAAAACAAGAAAAATTATTTATATCCAATCTCATTCCAAAAAGAAAAAAAAAAATTCCCAAGGCACAATCTGCTATCTATTCCAGTACCTGTGACTTCTTTAGCCATGAGCTGATTTAGAAAACATCCAAAGACTAAAGAATACACACTGGCCATCAGTACCGTCACCCACCGCACCGCCCCTTCAGGCTACTCACCCTCACCGGGGGGCTCCAGGCTTGCGCCCGAGGCTGCTGTCCACCCGGGGGGCAAGGTGGATCTTTCGAGCTACAATTGGCCACGGCGCTGCTCTGAGCCCTCGAGGCGTTTGTGCAGTTGGTGCCACTACCCCCCGCAGGACCGGGTTTCCAAGGCCTCTGCTTGATGCCATCCAGAAGTCTGACCAGCAGGATGTTGCTTGGAAGCTGCTCCACGCCCGCGCCAACCAGAGTCCGGCACTCGGGGCATCTGAGTTCGTTGCGGGAACCGACGATGCCCAGCAGACACCGCTTGCAGAATGTGTGCTGACAAGGCAGGACCCTGGCAGAGACGTCGAGCCGCTCCAGACACACGGGACACTCCAGAAGGTCCAGAAGGGCCGACTCATCCATCTTCCTCTAGTTCACCGAGTGAGACGCTCCACGCGGCCCTGAGAGCGCCTCATGTAACATCCATGTCAGACGCTGCTCTGGGGGCACCGGGGCAGAGGAAGAAAAGACAGAAAAGTATGATCATCTGGGGGAAAGGTGCAGAGGAGAGCCAGGAACCAAAAAGCACACAAAAGTGCTGCCTCTGAAGAGCGTAGCTTTGCTCTGGAATACGGGGCCTGAACTCCAGCGTCAACAATTGAAAACAAAATAGGCTTTCTAAGCAATTCAAAATGAATCCGTAAAGATATCTAGTTCAGCGCGCAGAAAGAGCTACCAAGTACTATTCAGGACTCTTGCCATAAATAGGAGTTATGAAACGTAATAAGAACATAATTTCTTCGGCTCTAAAGTGAAATCTGTGCCTGAACGTTTCCTTCACCTGAAATTCCTTTTCAATCCCACCAAGTTCCCAGTATTTAAGCCACTCTGGTGGTTAAGAAACCGCGCTGCATGTCATTGCTGTGGCACATGGTCCCAATATTAAATACATATGTTTCTTCGCTGCTCTTAAAAATAGGACTGTTTAATTCTGCCCAACCAAAACGAGACGAAGGTTCACAATTCTAAACAACACACTAAAGATGGGCCTGAAAGCAGCTCAAATATAACAGCACCCATCAGGGAAGCGGTTGCCAGACTCAGAAACGATTTCTGAACGGCCTGTGTTAATCCCATTCAGAAAATCTGGCAAAATTATCACCCAAAGAATTTGAGAATGGAATGCTGGACTGAGAACCGAGGGCTTAATATGAAAACGGGGCCATTCAGGAAAAAAGCGTTCAAACCAGAGCCTGCACCGCTCTCCCCTACCCCCAGTTCAGTGTGGACGTGTCCAGGGGAACCGGGTGGCGTTGTGGACGTCGGCAGGAACTGCTGCCCCTGACGGCGGGGCGGGGTCGGGCCGCCCCTCTGCTCGCCGCAGGTACTGCGGGCCCGCGTGGACGCCGGTCCAGGTGCCGGGCCGCCGGTGTAGACGCGCCCGCGGCCAGGGGCGGGGGCCGCCCGCGCAGACACGACGGGGCCAGGGGCCAGGGGCCGCCCGCGCAGACACGCCGGGGCTGGTGCCGAGAGCCGCCCGCGCAGACACCCCGGGGCTGGTGCCGGGAGCCGCCCGCGCAGACACCCCGGGGCTGGTGCCGGGAGCCGCCCGCGTAGACGCTCGCCGGGGCTGGTGCAGGGGGCCGTCCGCCTAGACCCCGGGCCAGGGCCGGCAGGGCCGGGTGGGTGCCCCCGCCGCCCGGCCGCCGCCCCGCGCCCACGGGAAGTTTCGGGAGCTCAGGACCGCCCGCAGCCAGCGTCGCCAGGTCCTCCCGCCGTGCGCCCGGGCGCGCGCCGCCGCCGCAGTGACCCGGGCCGGGCCGGGCCGCCCCGCTCCGCTCCAACCCGGCCCCGGGGGGCGGGGGCCCGGGGACTCGGGGCCGGGGGCGGGTCCTACCTCCGCGCGGCGCCCTCTTTGTCCGCACGCCCCGCGCTCTCCCGCTCACCGGCCTCAGACGCCGCGGCCGCACTGGGCTCCGCTCGCCGCCTGCGCGCTCCCGCCGCCGCCTGCCGGGCCCGAGGGAGGAGGAGGGGAGGGGCGAGGAGGGAGGGGAGGGGAGGGGCGAGGAGGGAGGGGCGGGGAGGGAGG
>NC_041222.1:106492679-106507310 GCF_002837175.3 Physeter macrocephalus | reverse complement strand
GAGGAGGGAGGGGAAAGGAAGGGAGGGGAGGGGAAAGGAAGGGAGGGGAGGGGAAAGGAGGGGGAGGAGCAGGGGAGGAGGAGGAGGGCGGAGAGCCGAGACGGAGGAGGAGGAGGAGGAGGACGGGCGGGGGAGGCCAGCCGCCCGCCTCCCGCGCTCGGGCGCTGCCGGGGTCCAGGGTAGGTCCCGGGGGCACGGGGGAGGGGATCTGAGCGGCCGCCGCCGAGGCTGGGAGGGCGGCCGAGTGGGGACGCGCTGCCCGCAGAGGAGGAGCGGGTGCCACCAGGTACCCCGGACACAGACCCGGGCCCGAGCCTCGGGACCCGGCCCAGGACCCGGAAGGCGGGGTCGACGGGAAGCCCGGCCCGGAGGCCCGTCCTACCCGCCCGGGACCCGGGGGTCAGGCTGGGCCGGGGCCCGTGTGGCCCGAACCAGCCCCGCGGCCTCTGGGGGGCCCCCGCACACACCTGTAAAGCCAGGCACACACCTGTAAACCCAGGCACACACCTGTAAACCGAAATGTCCTTTGGAAAAACACGTTGTCCACAGGTTTGGGGGTTTGTTTCTCAGCTTCAGTTTAGAGGTAAAACAAGTTAAAAATTTGTCATTGATCTCAAAATTGTCATTTTATTTGCATTTGCCATCCACATAACAAAACGTTTTCCCAAATACCCTCCTCAAAGGTGTGCAGAAAATAAGGAGAAAGGGTGACAGATACGCCTTTTCCAGAAACCAATAGCCGACCTCTGACCAGCCTGACCATTTGAAGGGAGTTGATGATCATCTAGTCTCCAGCCAGGGCCACAGCGAAACCAGTGCGGACAAATGAGAATCACCTGAGTAAGGAACCTCTGTGACACTACAGCTATCTCTCCCTCACTGTGTGCAGTCACCTGCTCAACACTGGAGATGCGGTCATCTAGTCCTCACTGCAACTCTGTCCATCTTCCCTCTTTAGCTTTGTGCTAATGGATTAATATGTGGACAGCCCTACTGTATGAGTACCAGAAAGGATAGCCCACTTCCCCTTCATTAGAAGTGAGCAAATACATATATAGAGAATGGATAAACAACAAGGTCCTACTGTATAGCACAGAGAACTATATTCAATATCCTGTGATAAACCAGAATGGAAAAGAATATGAAAAAAGAATATATATGTATAACTGAATCACTTTGCTGTACAGGAGAATTAACACCACGTTGTAAATCAACTATACTCCAATTTAAAAACACTGATTAAAAAAAAGAAGGGAGCAAACACACATGCATTTGAGTTGAGAAAGACAAAGGGAGAAATGATCAGAATAGAGCATATTTAATCCAGTAATCCACCAACAAGTCCCTCTGAAAGTGACCGCTTAGCCCATAAACTTCTGCACCTGCAACTGCGCGCCTGAAGGGGAGGCTGATTGGAAGGTCACAGTCAGTAAACAGATAAATATTAAACAGATAAACATTATTATATGCCATTTACACTTATTAAAACCAAAACTCAAATAGGTTCACTCATCACAATAAGCCACGTTGGACCAAGACTCAACCTCATGTCTGGATTCCAAGTCCAGTTTTCTTCCCACCATCCAAAGGACCTCTTTCACAGGTCACCTCAAGCAAACCTGAATGCGCTTTGTGTCCTCCAAGGGAAAGCTGACAGTTAACCAGGCAATGACTCTGGAGACCAAGGGACAACTTTACTTTATTTTGGTCTTATTTTGGTTGCTTGTTTGTATGTAGAGAAGAGTACACAAGTCCTGGGTGGAATGGTCCAGCTTTTGAAACTCCAGACCAGAAAAAGCCTAGTCGCACCCATTATCAAAGACCTGGAGACTGCGTCCAGGGTTCCAGGATGGAAGAAGCTCTGACAAACGTCACCTGGGACACGGCTCAGTTCTTTCAACATCCCCACTGCTCATTCACTCTGTTTTTTTAGAATGCACCTCTTTTATTAGCTTTAATTACTCCAACTGTACAATGAAGTTTTAGGCAAATTACTTGAACTTCTTGAGCCATCTTTCCTCTGTCAAATGGTGAAAAAAATCATACCTTTCCTAGACTGTTGTTGAGGATTCTACGAGACAGCGCACTGGTTCTTTGTAACCTGTACATCTCTTTTAAAGGAAGGTATCATCATTATCTTTTTTTTTTTTTTTTTTTTTTTTTTTTTTTTTTTTTGTGGTACGCGGGCCTCCCCCTGCTGTGGCCTCTCCCGCTGCGGAGCACAGGCTCCGGACGCGCAGGCTCAGCGGCCGTGGCTCACGGGCCCAGCCGCTCCGCGGCATGTGGGATCCTCCCAGACCGGGGCGCGAACCCGGTTCCCCTGCATCGGCAGGCGGACGCGCAACCACTGCGCCACCAGGGAAGCCCCCATCATTATCTTTATCAGCCAAGAATTACCTGGGAAAAGTTATACTGGGCAAAATCCTTTCTTCCCAGGGTCTTTAAAAAGTCTTTAACAACACTAATAATTGCAGAATACTGTCGAGAGAATACTACAGTTGAAGGGAGAGTTGGGGAAAGAAAAACATGTTCACCTGACCACTTCTGGGAACTGAACCTGAAGGAAAGAATGTACACACGACACATGCATGGCCCCTGTGACTTTGAGCAGATACATGAAAAATAAACACACCCTGACATGATAATGGTAGCTTGGATTTATACAGTTCTTGTCCAACCAAGACTTCAAAGTGCTTGCCTAAACGCTATCTCATTTATCTTCTCAGCAGCCCTCTGAAGCGGTGAAGACAGATATAATCATCCCCATGTTGCAGACGGGAAATAATGAGGTGTTGAGAAGTTATTGCTCGTAGTGATGACGTTCTGACACAAATCAGACTTTTCAGTTCCCAGTCCAGAGTGCTTTTTGGTAAGCTCTGGTACCGTGCTTACACACACGTATACATACGTGTGTTTGATGATCATCTACCTTCAAAACTAATTCCTCCTCCAACCCTCCTACACTGTTGGTGGGAGTGTAACATGGTGTAGCCGCTGTGGAAAACAGTATGGAGGTTTCTCAAAACACTGAAAATAGAACTACCATATGACCCAGCAATTCCATGCCTGGGTATTTATCCAAAAAAAAAAAGATAAAAATGAAAACCCTAATTAGAAAAGATTCATGCACCCCAATGTTCATAGCAGCACTATTTACAATAGCCAAGACATGGAGGCAACCTAAGTGTCGATCGACAGATGAATGGATAAAGAGGATGTGAGGGCTTCCCTGGTGGCGCAGTGGTTGAGAGTCCGCCTGCCGATGCAGGGGACACCGGTTCGTGCCCCGGTCTGGGAAGATCCCACATGCCGCGGAGCGGCTGGGCCCGTGAGCCATGGCCGCCGAGCCTGCGCGTCCGGAGCCTGTGCTCTGCAACGGGAGAGGCCACAACAGTGAGAGGCCCGCATACCGCAAAAAAAGAGGATGTGAGCTATATATATATATATATGTATATAGGAATATTAATATATTATAATATATATTATACATTGTATATAATGGAATATTAATCTAATATTATATATTACAATATAATATATATAGGAATATATATATAATGGAATATTACTCAGCCATAAAAAAGAATGAAATAATGCCATTTGCAGCAACATGGATGGACTTGGAGAGTATTATGCTAAGTGAAATAAGTCAGAGAAAGAAAAATACTGCATGATATCACTTATATGTGGAATCTAAAAAATACAACAAAGTAGTGGATATAATGAAAAAGAAACAGACTCAGTGACACAGAGAACAAACTAGTGGTTACCCGTGGGGAGAGTGAAGCAGGGAGAGGCAAGATAGGGGTAGGGGATTAAGAGGTACAAACTATTAGGTATAAAATAAGCTGCAAGGATACCTTGTACAACACAGGAAATATACCCAGTATTTTATAATAACTATAAATGGAGTAGAACCTTTAAAAATTGTGAATCAGTATATTGTACAGCTGTAACTTATATGTTGTACATCAACCATACTTCAATAAAAAATAATAGAAGCCTCAACTTGTAACCAGCCTTCTTTAAAATTAAAATGAATCAAAATTCAATGATGTGTGATGAGAAACATTAAAAAGACATAAACTAAAAACCAACATAAATACATTAAGAAATCAAGAATTGTGCACCATTAGTTACCACCTCAGAAAGTTAAAGAAAAGAAAGTTATAAAACATTTGTGTTTCAGTAATTCCACAAGAACCTAATAACCAAAGAGACACTTTGGAAATCATCCAGGTGAGGCAAAGCTGTACTTGACCTGTTTATTATTCCTGTGTTAACAGTTCTTATCTGTGTTTATTGATATTTAATGACAAATTGAAAACCTACATAACTTTTTCAACAACAAATATTTGTGCAATTTCCCAGAAACTTCACACTTGATTTTAAGTTTTGTGGTTAAAAAAAAGCTTGTAGGGACTTCCCTGGTGGTCCAGTGGTTAACAATCCTCTTTCCAATGCAGGGGACACGGGTTCGATCCCTGGTCCGGGAATTAAGATCCCACATGCCGTGGGGCAACTAAGCTCCTGTGCCACAAGTACTGAGCACGTGAGCCACAACTAGAGAGAAGCCCTCACACCACAATGAAAGATCCCGTGTGCCACAACTAAGATCCGATGCAGCCAAAAATAAATAAATATTTAAAAAAGAAAAGCTTGTAAGACGTATTTGTTAAAAGTAACTTAATTTGATTCATAGTAAATATTTATTACAGGAAAAAAAAAACTAATTCCTCGTCCAGTTGCCACAATATTGGTAAATAGCAGCACGATTTATTTATCCGGGGTTTAAACCAGGAACCCAGGGGTCATCATGATTTCTCCCTTTTCCTCTCTAACGCTCTCCATCAACAAGTCTGCCTGCTACACCCCCAGATATATTTTAGTTTCTACCCACTTACTCTGTCATCTCTGCACCTTTCTTTCAGCTGTCACCGACCTTGGCTTCTGCCTCTCCTCACCAGCCTCTCTGCCTCCAATCCTGCCTTCACAGTCTGCCCTGGATGTAGTGACTTTCAGAGCAAGCTGCAAAATATGCACAACATCATGTCACTGCCTTGCTGAAAACTCATCAGTTTCTTCTCATCACACTTGGAATAAACCTCAGACACCTTTCACGTCTGACAAGTCCCCATGTCACCTGGTCCCTGGGCTAGCAAGTTCTGTTCCATGTCACCCCCGTTATCTGTATAGTACTTTTCACAGGCTAAGCTTTCATTCCTTTCTTATTGCCTATCTCCCTCACCTGAATACCAGCTTCCTGAAGAGGTCCGGGGCTGTCTTCTTCACCAGGGGATCCTTGACAGCAACTCATAGTGGCGGCCAGAGGATAATTCTCAAATAAGAATGAATCGAGTAAGGGATTGTATGTACTGGCTTCCCAAAGCTACAAATACACTTACTACTTCACGGCCCTATGGATAGGAAATCAGGCAGACAGTGCTCCAAATTCCACTGAGTGGTTCTTATAATCGATCAAGCAATCCATTTTTAGGTAGAAAATGAGGACAGGTGATTCTTCCTCTTATGTTTCACAGGGAAGCTGTAGAAGTAGCCAAATGCCAGCTATGTAACCCAGAACATAAATGTGATGCTGGTTTATCTTTGTTCTGGGTCTCAGCTAATAGTGTCACCATTGACTTAGTTCCCCAAGGAAGCAAGAAAATGGAGTGCTGTCTTCACCCCTTCCCACACCTCCCATCCAGACAGGTGCTCCAGAGATCATCAGAAGGCGTTCCCAGATCTGTCCCTTCCTCCCAATCATTATTTCAGGTCTGTTTATCTCCTATCCGGGCAATAACTACCTTCCCTGATTATTTGATTCTGGAGAGACCACTAGAGTCAGGGCTCCCCCATCTGCTAACGGGGTGTCCCCAGGCAAGCTTCTGGTCTTCTGTGCCTGCGTCCCCCGGAAAAGGAGGCATAGTACTCCTCCCTACCTCGAGGTTTTTGTGGCAGTATGACATAAGTTCGTAAAAATACAGTGCTTGGAGCTATGCCCAACACATGGTAAGTGCTTCATAAATGATAGCTAATATTATTCTTTTCTTTAGAACCTGTATTCAGCCCTGGATCCGCTACCTGTTAACAACCTTGCAAAGTTCTTTAATTTTCTGAGTTTCGACTTCTGTATCTATAACAAATGGATATGAGGTCATCCTTTGAAAGTTTGTTGTAAAAAAAAATATTGATGACAACACCGGTTGAAAAATCTAGCACAGCACATTTCTAGCACGTTGTGAGGACTCAGAATTTTGTTCCCTGCTTCTTCTTCTGTGTATCTGTTTGCATCTGTTCCACATAAGGGTGGAGTGGATTGGATTATCTCTAAGGTTCTTTCCAGCATTAAACATTTATCTCCATCCTAATTGCATAAAGGACGTCTAAGGGCAGTGGAATCCCCATGGAAAAAGGCAAGTGGTCCTGGGGCACTGGAGTTGTCAGGAAACAGGGCTCTTAGCAGCTCAAGGAAGGCAAGCCCAGAGGAGGTATTTTGGTCTCAGTAGTGGGAGGGTGGTGCAAACTCCACTGTCCGGCAAAAAGTCTGAGCAGGTGGAGTACTTATAGGCCCCCCCCCACCGGGGACTTCAGCTCAATCAGAATGGACGCTGGGGAGGGAGACCCAGGAGGGGGTGTAGAGCCGCATCTTCCTCCATCATCCCTGCAACAGGGCTGCACGTCTGAGGAGGCGCTTGACAGCCAAGTACCTGGGGCAGCTGGGGCTCTCTAAGTGCCTCTAATTCTAACCCAGCCTTCAGGGAGTGGGTCCTGAGGTGTAGTGCGGCCAGAATCACCTGCAGAGCTCGTTAAAAATGCAGATGTCCCAGCCTTGTACCTAGAGACACTCCCTCGGTAGGTCCAGCATGGGTTCAGGAATCAGGCGATTCTCACATAGTGATGCTGGGACCACAATTTAGGAAAGGCTAACCTAGTCACCCAGAGCTGACTAGAGAAGCTAGTCCATCGAGGGCCATCTGGGCTTTGGTTAATAAAACCAAGGAAGGATACGGGAGCTCCAGCCATTGCTGGTTTGCTGGGGCAACAGGAGAGACCCTGCGTGTTGCAACCTTCCTTCATTCTGGTTGGCCCCCCTTCCTGCCCACCCCACCATCCGGGTCTCAGCCTCTCCTCTTAATAAACGCTGCACAGATTTATAGAGAATATCAGTTTAGGGACTTCCCTGGTGGTGCAGTGGTTAAGAATCCACCTGCCAATGCAGGGGGACACGGGTTCCAGCCCTGGTCTGGGAAGATCCCACATGCCGCGGAGCAACTAAGCCCGTGCGCCACAACTACTGAGCCTGTACTCTAGAGCCCACGATCCACAACTACTGAGCCCACGTGCCACAACTAATGAAGCCCGTGCGCCTAGAGCCCGTGCTCTGCAACCAGAGAAGCCACTGTGATAAGAAGCTTGCGTGCGCACTGCAATGAAGAGTAGCCCCTGCTCGCCGCAACTAGAGCAAGCTCAAGCGCAGCAACAGACCCAACGCAGCCAAAAATAAATAAATAGAAATTAAAAAAAAAAAAAAGAATATCAGTTTAAAAGGGAGCCAGAAGATTAGCTTTCCCAGAGAAATACACATGGCTGGCCCCGAGTTACCCCAGGACCCAAATGTGGACCAGGGTCACCCATATCAAGCCTCAGGAGGTCCTGCTGCTTATACTGTGAAACTTGTATGAAAGCACACAGGAGTACTCGGTGCTCTAATATACTGCTGACCCAAGTTCAAAGATAAATGTAACCTCTGTGAAGAAAATGTAATAGGATGTCTTTCTTTCTATGAAAAATACTTTCTCTTGTCAAGCTCCATTCTCATTTTAAAAGTTTAAACCTTGACGTGGTCTTTTTGCTTCTAAGCAGTCTTTGCCCAGCCCACACTATTAAAGAATATGCATCACTTTATCTCACCATCTCCAGGAAATGAAATCCCATCATCTTTCTTGGCAACCCACCTTTATATATTAAAGGTTGTTTATTAATTTTCAGACTTCTTTTTCTCTGTTCAAATTAAATATAAATGTTGACTTTTCTAATGGCATTTAAATAGGCCAGCTTAAACACACACACACACACACACACACACACACACACACTCAAGCATGAATTCACGGGAGATTCATAATGTGTGACCCAGGTTTCTGTTTTCATTATAATATTGGGTGAAAGATGGGCCTTTCTCCATTTACTCTCCCTAATTCACATGTACACTCAGACACAAGCCTATATTCTGTGATCTCGAAATGAGTGGAAATGATCCCATCATAACATTTTCCTTTGTCTACACCTAACACGTCACCTTCCCTCTTTCTTACCCCTAAATAAACATGAGTTTATTCATGTTCTTTTTAATTTGATTAAATTAATTAATTTATTTATTTTTGGCTGTGTTGAGTCTTCATTGCTGCATGCGGGCTTTCTCTAGGTGCGGCGAGCGGGGGCTACTCTTCGTGGCGGTGCGTGGGCTTCTTCATTGCGGTGGCTTCTCTTGCTGTGGAGCACGGGCTCTAGGCGCACAGGCTTCAGTAGTTGTGACATGCGGGCTCAGTAGTTGTGGCTCACGCGCTCTAGAGCGCAGGCTCAGTAGTTGTGGCTCACGCGCTCTAGAGCGCAGGCTCAGTAGTTGTGGCTCGCGGGCTCTAGAGAGCAGGCTCAGTAGTTGTGGCGCACGGGCTTAGCTGCTCCGCGGCGTGTGGGATCCTCCCGGACCAGGGTTCGAACCCGTGTCCCCTGCATTGGCAGGCGGATTCCTAACCACTGCGCCACCAGGGAAGCCCTATTCATGTTCTGAAAAGCATAATTATCATGACACCAGATACTAATGGTGCTACGCTTCAAACCTGTTCTTCTGAAAACTTGCCTGAATTCAGTAAGTGATTTTCCTCCTTTCGCTGAAATCAGATTCCTCACTAATTTTCTGTGCTTCAATCCCCTCGACCTACAGTGCCAGAATTTTCACCCCAACATTTCACATTATTCCTTAGAATTTCTGTCCTCATAGAGTCTTGTACAAGTTCTTCCTTTTTTAAAAATTTTGGGTAATGTGTGAATCAGGCAAGCATATAAAGCTTAAAAGGGCAATGTGAAAATCTTTTTTTAAAGTAATAAACATAATTTTTAAAATTAAATTTCCATCATCCTTTAATCCTTTAATCTGATGAAATACCTAATAAATTTATTATAAACACGGCCCATGTAAATTACGTAATGTATAATAAAAGTACTGAATAACTCATCTGAAATGTATTAATGGTTGATATTAATGAATTAGACCTAAGCATGGCAAAATAGAAGATGGTCTTAATCAACTCACTCAATTTAATCTCTTTTCCTTGTGATTCGAAATGAGTGGCTCCAATAAATAAATAAATAAGAAAAAATGAGTGGCTACAGAGCTTTTTAAAAAATAGGACACCGGGCTTCCCTGGTGGCGCGGTGGTTGGGAGTCCGCCTGCCGATGCAGGGGACGCGGGTTCGTGCTCCGGTCCGGGAGGATCCCGCGTGCCGCGGAGCGGCTGGGCCCGTGAGCCATGGCCGCTGAGCCTGCGCGTCCGGAGCCTGTGCTCCGCAGCGGGAGGGCGCACAACAGTGAGAGGCCCGTGTACCGCAAAAAAAAAAAAAAAAAAAGGACACCAAGAGGGTGTCAGTCCACTTGACATTCTCTCTCTTTGACAAGATTGTGGAAGGCTAAAGATTAACATAATTTCCCTGTTTTCCACGATGCTTTTATGCAAAAATGACGATTTGCATAATTTCTTTTCAGTGTCAATTGAATTTCTGAAGCTCTTTTTCAAGCAAACTTCCACATGTCTCCAGCGTACACCATCTGTCTCATCTCTCTTTCTCTCTTTTTTTCAAGTATTACAATTATCTTGTAACAGTAGCTGTCAAATCTTTATTCCCCAAGGATTCTTTCTTTTGATAAATGAAAAGGAACTGTATACACGGTTATGTGTGGTTGTACGAACGTGCCACAGGTTCAGGAAAGGTTAGATGTTCAGAGCAGTTACCGCTACACTGACATATTGGGGGAAATGTGATCAGGTAAGCTGACTAGAGATTTTCAGTCAGATTCTTTACTCCAGGAAAATGAAGCAATGTTTAGTCAAAAGGTGGGGAGGTCTTAAAGCAAGAAAGAATTTGAAAATAGTCTTTCCAAGAGTTCTGTGGCCCAGCCTCCAAGCATTAGAAAAAATATGGAAAAAGGAGGATGGCCTTACTCAGAGGATGCAAATTGCTTATAAAGCCTACTGGCATTTGCAGATGGTTGATGCTTTTACTGGGAAATCATGTTTTATGTTTATACAGTAAGTGTACTCAGAAGGAACTTCCAGGAAATCTCATGGATTGCCAAGAAAAAGTCCATATTGAAGTATTATTTTGAAAAAAAATTCTGCCCAAAACATTTAAAAGCCTTTTTAAAATTGACGTGTGTGAGGAAATGCAATAGATAGAACTTATATAGGACTCAGAATTTGCAACCAATATATTTTATAGCATTTCATAAAAATTTCACTTGCAACTTGATTGCAACCAATTTGTATAGATGTAATTACTGAAATTTAGTAAGAAGCTGCAAAGTACAGTTAAAGCTTCAGCTATCCAGAATTCTTGAAAAATGGGTCACTCTGGAAAACCAACTTTTATCTGGAAGAAAATATTTGAGAGATAGTGTACCTTTCCCTGATTTTTGAAATAAAAAACATCAGAGAGGGCTCGCTTTGGCAGCGCATATACTAAAATTGGAACGATACAGAGAAGATTAGCATGGCCCCTGCGCAAGGATGACACGTAAATTCGTGAAGCGTTCCATATTTTTCTACCAAGTGTAAAAGAGCTAGCTAGTGGGAAGCAGTCTCATAGCACAGGGAGATCAGCTCGGCGCTTTGTGACCACCTAGAGGGGTGGGAGAGGGAGGGTGAGAGGGAGGGAGCTGCAAGAGGGAGGAGATATGGGGACATATGTATATGTACAACTGATTCACTTCGTTATAAAGCAGAAACTAACACACCATTGTAAAGCAATTATACTCCAATAAAAACGTTGAAAAAAAATCAGAGATTAACATTTACAGATGACTCCAGGCCGTCATTACAAATGTCAGTAATTGTACACACAGAATAGTTAGGACCGTGGACTCAGACAGACTTGGATTTGAGGGCTTTGGAAATGTTTACTTATGTGACTTCAAGGAAGTTATTTAGCCTCTGTCAGATTTAGTTTCATCATCTGGAAAATGGAGATAATGGTACCGACCTCGCAGGTTGCTGTGAAGCTTAAAAGACAGAAGACATTTGAAGCGCCTGGTGTATTTACATGGCACTTAGTAAGAGCTCAGTAAAGCTTCAGCAGTCTTATCAGTAGTAATAGTGTTGACATGATTATTTTATTTTATTTATTTATTTTTTATTATTGAAGTATAGTTGATTTACAATGTTGTGTTGGTTTCTGGTGTGCAGCGAAGTGATTCAGTTACATAAATATACACTATATTTGTATATGTGTACATATACATATATATTTATGTATACTTCTTCATATTTTTTCCCATTAGAATTACAGGGTATTGAATATAGTTCCGTATGCTGTATGGTAGGACTTATTGTTTATCTATTTTATATACAGTAGCGTGTATCTGCTAATCCCAAACTCCTAATTTATCCCTCCCCACCCTTCCCCTTTGGTAACCACAGTTTTGTTTTCTAGTCTATTTCTGTTCTGTAATTAAGTTCCTTTGTATCATTTTTTTAGATTCCACATATAAATGATATCATATGATATTTGTCAGTTAAAGCTTCAGCTATCCAGAATTCTTGAAAAATGGGTCACTCTGGAAAACCAACTTTTATCTGGAAGAAAATATTTGAGAGATAGTGTACCTTTCCCTGATTTTTGAAATAAAAAACATCAGAGAGGGCTCGCTTTGGCAGCGCATATACTAAAATTGGAACGATACAGAGAAGATTAGCATGGCCCCTGCGCAAGGATGACACGTAAATTCGTGAAGCGTTCCATATTTTTCTACCAAGTGTAAAAGAGCTAGCTAGTGGGAAGCAGTCTCATAGCACAGGGAGATCAGCTCGGCGCTTTGTGACCACCTAGAGGGGTGGGAGAGGGAGGGTGAGAGGGAGGGAGCTGCAAGAGGGAGGAGATATGGGGACATATGTATATGTACAACTGATTCACTTCGTTATAAAGCAGAAACTAACACACCATTGTAAAGCAATTATACTCCAATAAAAACGTTGAAAAAAAATCAGAGATTAACATTTACAGATGACTCCAGGCCGTCATTACAAATGTCAGTAATTGTACACACAGAATAGTTAGGACCGTGGACTCAGACAGACTTGGATTTGAGGGCTTTGGAAATGTTTACTTATGTGACTTCAAGGAAGTTATTTAGCCTCTGTCAGATTTAGTTTCATCATCTGGAAAATGGAGATAATGGTACCGACCTCGCAGGTTGCTGTGAAGCTTAAAAGACAGAAGACATTTGAAGCGCCTGGTGTATTTACATGGCACTTAGTAAGAGCTCAGTAAAGCTTCAGCAGTCTTATCAGTAGTAATAGTGTTGACATGATTATTTTATTTTATTTATTTATTTTTTATTATTGAAGTATAGTTGATTTACAATGTTGTGTTGGTTTCTGGTGTGCAGCGAAGTGATTCAGTTACATAAATATACACTATATTTGTATATGTGTACATATACATATATATTTATGTATACTTCTTCATATTTTTTCCCATTAGAATTACAGGGTATTGAATATAGTTCCGTATGCTGTATGGTAGGACTTATTGTTTATCTATTTTATATACAGTAGCGTGTATCTGCTAATCCCAAACTCCTAATTTATCCCTCCCCACCCTTCCCCTTTGGTAACCACAGTTTTGTTTTCTAGTCTATTTCTGTTCTGTAATTAAGTTCCTTTGTATCATTTTTTTAGATTCCACATATAAATGATATCATATGATATTTGTCTTTCTCTGTCTGACTTACTTCACTTAGTATGATCATCTCTAGGTCCATCCATGTTGCTGCAAATGGCATTATTTTATTCTTTTTTATGGCTGGTAGTATTCCACTGTATATATGGACCACATCTTCTTTATCCATTTATCTGTCGAAGCACATTTAGGTTGTTTCCATGTCTTGGCCGTTGTGAATAGTGCTGCAGTGAACATTGGTGAGCATGTGTCTTTTCAAGTTTTGGTTTTCTCTGGGTATATGCCCAGGAGTGGGATGGCTGGGTCATAGGGTAGCTCTGTTTTTAGTTTTTTTGTTTGTTTGTTTGTTTGTTTTGTGGTATGCGGGCCTTCCTCTGTTGTGGCCTCTCCCGTTGCGGAGCACAGGCTCCGGACGCGCAGGCTCAGCGGCCACGGCTCATGGGCCTAGCCGCTCCGCGGCACGTGGGATCCTCCCGGACCGGGGCGCGAACCCGGTTCCCCTGCATCGGCAGGCGGACGCGCAACCACTGCGCCACCAGGGAAGCCCTGTTTTTAGTTTTGACATGATTGTTTTACACTGAGGTATTTAGAAGCACTTTTTCTTAATCACATCAGAATTCTGTGTTTTAAGTCTTGCGTTTAGCTTTTTTGTTTTCGTCTTTCTTTTCTTTCTCTTGGCACCAGAAGCTGCCCAAACCTCTCATGGTGAGGGTTGGAAGTCGGAGGGGTTAGGGGACAGGGAGAGGAGGACGACCCACAGCCCTGCTCTGTGGGTGCCCTTCCTGCTCTGAGCTCCAGACCCATCTCCCAGGACCTGATTCTTTGCTGAGAGCCACTAGGCGTCCTTGACCTCTGATGCTGGCCTCTCACAACGACTCTTCCTCCCCTGCTCCCCACCCCCTCACCCGCCTTTGGTAAATAAGCATCACCTGTGGATCTTGTCTTACACTTCCCTTGGACCTCTGTCTGCACAGATACTTTCCTGAGTGTTCTTGTCACCCGTCCTGCCCGCTGCTGCTGGTTCTGGCTCGGCCTCCTCAGCTGGGGCAGTGGATCTACAGACTCTTACCTCTCACTGTCTCACAGTAGACATCTTTCTCGATTAATTTATCCAAACAGCTGGCGCCTCAGCAATCAATTAACCCAGATGGTAAAAGGACTGTGTGCAGAGCAATAGAAATTAGTCAGAATGGAGCAATACCACCACGAATCACTTCTCCTCCTTATCTGTATCCACCCGTCCCCCAAACCAATGTATAGTGTTGTAACCACGTGGGTGAGCATCCATATCTTTCTACCTGCTCATGTAACCATACATAAAATGGCTATATGTATTGGGAAGTTAGCTGTGTTGAAAAAATAGGATTATATCTTATGTATTTCTCTGCATCTTGCCTTTTTTCCTGCTACAAATATATTGTAGGAATCCCTTTTAGTCAGCTGGCAAAGAGCTTACATTCTTTATCATGGTTGTATAGTTTTCCACGGGATGCTTGTGTCCCAATCATTTTCCTATTAATAATCATTTACTGTTCGGGTTTTGCTACTAAAAACAAAGCCGCGATGAAGATTCTTGTCTCTATATCCTGATTTACAGAATAGATTCTCCAGGGGCTTCCCTGGTGGCGCAGTGGTTGAGAGTCCGCCTGCCGATGCAGGGGACACGGGTTCGTG
>NC_041222.1:106491003-106492519 GCF_002837175.3 Physeter macrocephalus | reverse complement strand
ACGTGCCGCGGAGCGGCTGGGCCCGTGAGCCATGGCCGCTGAGCCTGCGCGTCCGGAGCCTGTGCTCTGCAACGGGAGAGGCCACAACAGTGAGAGGCCCGCGTACCGCACAAAAAAAAAAAAAAAAAAAAAAGAATAGATTCTCCAGGATGGAATTTCTGGGTCAAGGGAAATGCGTTAAATAATTTTTAAAATTGAGATATAATTGACGTATAATATTGTGTAAGTGTGAGGTGTACAACGTGTTGGTTTGATACACTTGTATATTGTGATATGATTCTCACGGTGGCGTTAGCTAACACCTCTGTCATGTCACGTAATCATCATTTCTGCTTTGTGTTGGGAACAATTCAGACCTAGTCTCAGGAACTTTGAAGTTTATAATACAGTGTTATTGACTAGGATCACTGTGTATTAAATCTCCAGAACTTATTTCTCTATTAGTTGTGATAGAATACCCATTTTTAACAGATATTGCCAGATTTCACTCCACAAAAACTAAACAGTCTAGATTTCTACCATCAAAGGATGAAAATACTCACTCCACATCTCCAAGTCACACTTTCTGGCTGCCACTCTTTAAAATGTGTGTCATTATGATAGGCGCCTTACGATTGGTGGCCAATATTTAAACTGCTTGTCCCTGACAACGATGAGGTAACGTCTTCTTGTTTGTTTGCTATCCCCTTGCCATGTGGGTTTTCTCTTATTTCCTCTTTATCTTATCAGTTTAATCAGAGCCCCTAGTATGTTAAAATATTAGCTCTTCCGTGAGGCTGCCGCTGCCCAGAGTTTCCCCAATTGCTAGTCTTTTCACTTTCTGTATAACTTTTTAATTTTGTTTAATTTTGAAACAACCTCAAATTTACAGAAAAGTTGCAAGTGCGAGATAAAGAACTTTCACTTTCCTGAACCATCTGAGGGGGAGCTGCCAATATGGTGCCCCCTCACCACACTAGACGTCCTCCTACGAACCACAGCACAGCCATCAAGATTGGGACACTGGCTTTCAGACATCACCACCAGTGAGTCTGGTCGATGATTAATAATAAGAACAAGGAGGAGAAGGGGGAGGAGGAGCCTGCCCGGCAATGCCCTTTGGAGCAGAAATCCGTCTAGTTCAGAATCTCACTTTGCACACAGCTAGCACACCTCTTCACTCTCCTTCAGCTTGGAAATCATTCTCGTTCTTGAATCCTTGAATTCTTGAATTCTCTTGAAGGTTACAGGCCAGATACTTTGTAGAACTGGGGTTTGAAACTATTTCTCATCAGTAGAGTCGGGCTACGCCCCTTTGGAAGAAAATTCACGGAAGTGATGCCGTGCTCCTGTCCAGGCTTCCACCGGGGGCACACGAGGGGGGTTTGGTGATGTGCGGTTAGATAGCTTGTTTCAGATGGTGTCACCCGTGCTGTCCACTGCAAAGTGACATGTTCTCTCTCTAGTATTTTCTTTTTTTTTTTTTTTCGGTGTGCAGGCCTCTCACCGTCGTGGCCTCTCCCGTTGCGGAGCACAG
>NC_041222.1:106484955-106488495 GCF_002837175.3 Physeter macrocephalus | reverse complement strand
ACCGTCGTGGCCTCTCCCGTTGCGGAGCACAGGCTCCGGACGTGCAGGCTCGGCGGCCACGGCTCACGGGCCCAGCCGCCCCGCGGCACGTGGGATCCTCCCGGACCGGGGCACGAACCTGCGTCCCCTGCATCGGCAGGCGGACTCTCAACCACTGCGCCACCAGGGAAGCCCGGGCCTTTCTATCATGAGCTATTCTGATGCTTAATGTGTCCCCGCTTTGTGGGCGTCCTTCCCGCCGGCCTCTGGGTCCCTGAGCTTGGGGAGCGCGTCTATGCTTTTTGGCGCTGTAGGGCATTCCAGGCTCCTTGTGGACCCACTGTGCCTCAGCCTTGGAATCTCGTTTCTCCAAGGAGCCCTGGCTCCTTTCAGTGGTGAATGGTTTTCCGAAACCAAGATCCTAATACTGCTGTACTCGTTGCTTTTGGAGTATCTCGGCCTCAGGCCACCTCGGTGGACCAAGGAGGAACACACACACACACACACACACACACACACACACACATTTATTTCTGTGTCTGTGCGTATGGAAATCCACGAGCTCAGGATACTTGCAATTCCAATCAGTGCCACAGGGCTGATTCTGTCCTCCCTCCTGTATGTACGCCTCCCCCCACCCGATCCCCGTTTTCCTCAGCATGGGTACTTCTTTGACTAGTCCGCCCGTGTGTCACCATCCCCGTGCCGTGGGCTGGCCCTGCCTCTTTGAGGACGCCCTCTCCCTGCCTCAGCTCTGGCCCCCTGCTGCCCACACCGGACACCCTCCCTGCCTGGCCCAGCCTCGGGCCCGCCACCCTCTGACACCTGCACCAGGATGCCCTCCTCCGCAGACCCCCTCACCTTGCCTGGGCCCTGACGTCTCCGGGGTGAACCCTTCATCCAGATCCCTTCCCTGCTCCTCTCTGACACTCACACCTGATTGCCCCCCCTCCCCCACTGGTGGACACCTTCTCTGCCCTGGGCTGCCCTCCTGACACCTACTCCAGCCTGCTACTCTGCTGGGACGGCGGCACCGTCATCGCCCCAGGCTCTGTCGCCTGGGCTGGGACACTCCTCTCCGCCCACGCCGTCCTCAGGCCGCGATAGCCCCAACCCATGGACACCCAGCTCGCTCAGTTTCACCTAAAGCCCCTGGGACCGAATTGTTCAGGGAGGGAAGGGAGGGGGGAAGGGGAGGGGAGAAGAAAGAGTGCTTTATGGTTTTTCTACATTCAAAGAGGTCAGCCGTTTTATTTACAGCTTCTAGGTTTTCTTCTTACTTAAAAGGTGTCCCCAGATTCTGGGTCACAATCCCCCTAAATCATCATCTCCTCCTTCTTCTCCTTCCTCTGCACACTGAAGTCTTCACTCCAGCTGGAGCGTATCCATCTTTCACGATGGCACGTGGTCCACCGTTTTATTCCAGGCGGAGCGCCGCTCGCGCAGCCTCGCTCATCTCCACACCCCCTCCAGGCGATAAAGGAGAGGATTAGGTTTCAGACGTGGGACTGAAGACTGAGTGCAGAGCTGGCAGCCCCGGTGGGAGCGCGGAGGGTGCTGAGTGCCCACCCCCCCGCAAGGCTGCTGAAGCTTCAGGAAATACACTCCTCGTGGTGGACACCTGATGGAAAAGCGTCCTGGCATTTCTCGCCCTGGCTGTGGGACCAGGCACGCATCTTGAAGCTCCAGGGTCTCTTGTGAATACAGCACTAGAGC
Source organism: Physeter macrocephalus (assembly GCF_002837175.3). Taxonomy (NCBI): domain Eukaryota; kingdom Metazoa; phylum Chordata; class Mammalia; order Artiodactyla; family Physeteridae; genus Physeter; species Physeter macrocephalus. The sequence continues at coordinate 106,486,800 of NC_041222.1, read as the reverse complement.
TTGTCTAGTGCTGAGGGGTCTGCAGGGGGCAGGTGGGCTGGAGCAAGCCCTCCAACGGCCAGTGGGAGAGGCTAGCAGCAGAATAAGGAGTGTTTTCACCGTCCGACAGTGAAAGGATGCTTCTGCTTTTTTCCCAGAACCCTTAGTAGCAGGGCTTGGGTCATCTTGCAATGATTCCTTGAGAGAGAGCTGCTTGCCAGGGTGAACTGAATTCCAAAAAAACCCCACAAAACAAAAGGCAGAAGGCAGGGATGAGGGATGGCTGGGGTGCCTCAGAGGTGGGCGGGTGAGTGCATCAGCTGCTCCAGGGAAAGATGCAGGTGCGGTGATCTCCTCGGGCATCTCCCAAGACTCCGCGCACTGGAGAGAGAACCAGAACTTGAGAGCGTGTGTCAGGAGAGACCGAGGGAAAAGTACAAGTGGTGCCGGCTCCACTGCTCACAGCCCCAGCTCTGGGGGGCCTGGGGGCCTGGGGGGCAGGGCACAGGTGCAGTGGGAGGTCACGCCCCTCCCTCAGCACTGGTCCAGAGGGCAGTGAAGGGCCTGCCCCGGGAAGAGGGGAAAGCATGGACCTAGTGAGATAGGTTTTCACTTAGGTGGGATCAAACCACCAAGTCCCTAAAGATGGGACTGTTTTTAGAACAAAAGTGGGTGAAAAGCCATGGGAGCTACCAGAAATGTCACCAAGAGCAAGGCAATGTTTCCCACAAAAACGCGGAGGCAGTGGTGGGAGAGAGGGAAGCAGCTTCCTGTGGCCCCCGGGCCAGCAGCTCAGATCGCGGTCCTTCCACGGGTTTTCATGACTTCTCTCTCGTTTCCCTCATCAGGCCGGGAGCTTGTCTACTCAGGGGTTCTTTCTCAAGAGATCAGCTCTTAGATGGACTTACCTTTTCTACTTGCATTGTTTTCTATTCATTAATTTCTACTTTATTCTCTTTTCCAATTTTTGGGGGGCGTTCATTTTGTTGTGCTTGTTCTAATTTAGACTGAGCTCTAAGTTTATTTTTCTTCTTTCTTTAATAATAAGGCATTTAAGGCTATAAACTCCCAGTTGGAATAGTTTGAGCTGTGTCATGTATGTGTTGATATGAAGTTTCCCCCATCATTGCTTTGTACAATAGGTGATTAGTAACTTCAGTTTTATTTTCCCCTTTGATGAAGGGTGATTTAGGATATTGGTTCTTAATTTCTAAGTAATTAGAGGATTTTGGAAGGGATGGGAGTTCCTTTTCATTATTTATTCCTTTTTGAAAAATTACAATCAGGTGGGTTTCCCTGTTGGCGCAGTGGTTGGGAATCCGCCTGCCAGTGCAGGGGACACGGGTTCGAGCCCTGGTTCGGGAAGATCCCACATACCGCGGAGCGGCTGGGCCCGTGAGCCACAACTACTGAGCCTGCGCTCTAGAGCCTGTGAGTCACAACTACTGAGCCTGTGAGTCACAAGTGCTGAAGCCCATGCGCTCTAGGGCCCATGTGCTGCAACTACTGAAGCTCGCACGCCTAGAGCCCGTGCTCCTCAACGGGAGAGGTCACCGCGATGAGAAGCCCATGTGCTACAGTGAAGAGTGGCCCGCTCGCCACAACTAGAGAAGGCCCACGCAGCAATGAAGACCCAATGAAGCCAAAAATAAACTTAAAAAAAATTACAGTCAGGGAATGTGGATTATAAAATCTCTACTTTTGTGAATAAGCTCATATATCTTAGATATTATTTGGGACTAAAGACAAAATTAACTTTTATAGGGCTCCCCTGATGGCGCAGCGGTTGAGAGTCCACCTGCTGATGCAGGGGAGGCGGGTTCGTGCCTCGGTCCGGGAGGATCCCACATGCCGCGGAGCGGCTGG
>NC_041222.1:106470502-106484598 GCF_002837175.3 Physeter macrocephalus | reverse complement strand
GCCCGGGAGCCATGGCCGCTGAGCCTGCGCGTCCGGAGCCTGTGCTCCACAACGGGAGAGGCCACAACAGTGAGAGGCCCGCGTACTGAAAAAAAAAATTAACTTTTATAGATGCTCCATTAAAATACAAAAGAGAGGTGGAATTAAGAAGGCAAAGTAGGAAGACCATAAGCTCACCTCCTCCCATGGATGCACCAAAACTACATATAAACTTTACAACTACATATAAAACAACCCTTTCTGAGAACACACTGAAGACAAACAGAGAGGTTCTTCTACAATTAAGGATGTAAAGAAAAAAAACACATCAAGACAGGTGGAGGGGCAGAGACATGATGCAGTCAGGAACCCAGCTCCACGGATGACCCAGAAGAAGAAGGTGATATCACAAACTCTGAGGTCCTCCCTAAGGAATGAGGGGTTCAAGCAGCACATTGGGCACCTCAGCCCTGGTGACCAGCACTGGAAAGATGACCCCCTTGATGGGTTTTGAAAACAGCAGGGCTTACAACTGGGAGAACCGGAGGGCTGTAGGAAACCGAGACTCTAGTCTTGAGAGGCATGTACACAAACTAACTCACTAGTCCCCGCACAGAGGCAGCAGACGGAGAAGCACCTGGCACCCTAGCCAGCCTGACAGCTCTGGCTCCAGCTCTAGACCACCCTCCACAGGCCCCAGGAGAAGCCCCACCCCACACTGGGGTACAGCTGCAGCCCCACCCTACAAAGGCAGTGGCCCCCGGGACACCCTAGGAAAAGCCCCAAGTTTTTCCCATTCAGTTCCAGCTCCTCCACCAAAGCCACCAGGCACACAGAGTCTGCATAGAGTCACTCCCACAGAAGGACACACCTTCAAGACCAGGAGACGTAACTGTTTTACCTAATTCATAGAGACAAACACAGAAAATCAAACAGAATGAGAAGATAGAAGAATATGTTCCAAATTAAAGAACAAGATAACTCCAGAAAAAAAGGGACTTCCCTTGTGGCGCAGTGGTTACGAATCCGCCTGGCAATGCAGGGGACACGGGTTCGTGCCCTGGTCAGGGAAGATCCCACATGCCGCGGAGCAACTAAGCCCATACACCACAACAACTGAGCCTGTGCTCTAGAGGCCGCGAGTCACAACTACTGAGCCTGTACACCACAACTACTGAAGCCCGTGCACCTAGAACCTGTGTTCCACAAGAGAAGCCACTGCAATGAGAAGCCCGCACACCACGACAAAGAGTAGCCCCCGCTTGCTGCAACTAGAGTAAGACCACACGCAGCAACAAAGACCCAACACAGCCAAAAATAAATAAATAAATAAAATTTTTTAAAAAGGAAAGGTTAAAAAAAAAAGACTCCAGAAAAAAATCTAATGAAATGGTGATATGAAATTTACCTGATAAAGAGTTGAAAGCAATGGTCATAAAACTGCCCACTGACTTTAGAAAAAATAGAGGTCATGGTGAGAACCTGAATAAAGAATTAGAAAATACAAAAGAAGACTCAATCAGAGCTGAAGAATAAAATAACTGAAAAATGAAAAATACACTAGAGGGAATCAACAGCATATTAGATGATACAGAAGAACACTTAAATGATCTGGAATACAGAATAGTGGAAATCAGCTAATCAGAACAGCAAAAAAGAAAAATAAATTTTAAAAAATGAGGATAGTTTAAGGGACCTTTGGGACATCAGGTGTACCAACATTCATATTACAGGGGTTGCAGAGGAGAACAGAGAGAGAAAAGGGCACAACATGTATTTGATAAAATAATGGTTGAAAATTTCCCTGACCTGGGGCAGGAAACAGATATCCAGGTCCTGAAAGCACAGAGTTTCAAATATGATGGACCCAAAGAGATCCACACAGAGACATATTATAATTAAAATGACAAAATTAAAGAGAGAATTTTAAAGGCAGCAAGAGAAAAGTAAAGAGTCACATACAACAGAATCCTCCATAAGTCTATCAGCTGATTTTTCAGCAGTAACTTAGCAGGCCAGAAGGGAGTGGCATGGTATATTTAAATTGCTGAAAGGGAAAAAACCTACAATCAAGGATACTCTACTTGGCAAGGTTATCATTCAGAATTGAAGGAGATATAAACAGTTTCCCATACAAGCAAAAACTAAAATAGTTTATTGTCACTAAACCAGCCTTACAAGAAATGCTAAAAGGCCATGTTTAAGCAAAAAAGAAAAGGTCATAATAAGACATAAGAAAATATATGAAGGAAAAAAATCTCATTGGAAAAGGCAAATATATAGTAAAAGCAGTTGATCAACCACTTAAAAAGCCAGTATCAAGTTAAGAGACAAAAGTTATAAAATCAGGACTTCCCTGGTGGCACAGTGCTTAAGAATCCACCTGCCAATGCAGGAGACTCAGGTTCCATCCCTGGTCCGGGAAGATCCCACATGCCACAGAGCAACTAAGCCTGTGTGCCACAACTACTGAGCCTGCGCTCTAGAACCCGCGAGCCACAACTCCTGAAGCCCGCAAGCCACAACTACTGAAGCCCGTGTGCCTAGAGCCTGTGCTCTGCAACAAGAGAAGCCACCACAATGAGAAGCCCGTGCACCGCAATGAAGAGTAGCCCCCGCTCACGGCAACTAGAGAAAGCCCACACGCAGTAACAAACACCCAATGCAGCCAAAAATAAATAAATAAAATAAAGAATAATTTTTTAAAAAGTTATAAAATCAACTATAATAAGTAATAAAGGGATACACAAAAGGATATAAAATATGATGTTCAAAACATGAAATGTTGGGGGAGAGTTAAAAATGTACAGCTTTTAGAATGTGTTTGAACTTAAGTGACTATAAGCCTAAAACAAATACAATAATCCTAAAATTTGTATGGAGCCACAAAAGAGCCCTAATAGCCAAAGCAATCTTAAGAAAGAAGAACAAAGCAGGAGAATAGCAGAAGTTAGTTTCCCTAACTTCAAACTATACTACAAAACCACAGTAATCAAAACAGTATAGTACTGGCTCAAAAACAGACATATAGATCAATGGAGCAGAATAGAGAGCTCAGAAATAAATCCATGCATCTATGATCAATTAATCTACAACAAAGGAGACAAGACTATACAATGGAGAAAAGACAGTCTCTTCAATAACTGGTGCTGGGAAAACTGGACAGCTATATGCAAAAGAAATGAAATTAGAACACTCCCTAACACCATACACAAAAATAAACTCAAAATGGTTTAAAGACCTAAATGTAAGACCTGAAACCACAAAACTCCTAGAAGAAAACATTGACACTGGTCTTAGCCATATTTTTTTCAGATCTGTCTCCTCAGGCAAGGGAAACAAAAGCAGCAATAAACAAATGGGACTACATCAAACTAAAAAGCTTTTGTACAACAGAGGAAACCATCAACAAAACAAAAAGGCAAACTACTGAATGGGAGAAAATATTTGCAACAATATGTTCAATTAGGGGTAAATACCCCAAATATATAGAGAACCCATATAACCCAACAGCAAAAAAACCCCAAACAATCCAATTTAAAAAATGGACAGATGATCTGAATAGATATTTTTCCGAAGAAAACATACTGATGGCCCACATGCTCATGAGAAGATGCTCAACATCACTAATCTTCAGGGAAATGCAAATCAAAACCATAATGAGCTATCAGCTCACACCTTTCAGAATGGCTATTATCCAAAAGACAAGAAACAACATGTGTTGTCGGGGAAGGGGAGAGAAGGGAACCCTTGTGCGCTGTTGGTGGGAATGTATATTGGTGCAGCCAGTGTGGAAATCAGTAGAGTGGTTCCTCAAAAAATTAAAAATAGAACTACCATATCATCTTGCAATTCCTTTTCTGGGTATTTATTTGAAGAAAACAAAAACATTAATTTAAAAAGATATATATTCCCCTATGTTCATAGCAGCACAATTTACAGTACCCAAGACATGGAAGCAACTTAAGTGCCCACCAACAGATGAATGGATACAGAAGTGGTACATATACACAATGGAATACTACTTGGCCATAAAAAAGAATGAGATCTTGCCATCTGTGACAACATGGATGGACCTAGAGAGTATTGTGCTTAGTGAAATAAGTCAGGCAGAGAAAGACAAATACACTTGACCCTTGAATAACACAGAGGTTAAGTGTGTCAACTCTCTAGCAGTGGAAAACTCACATATAACTTTTGACTCTCCAAAACCTTAACTACGAATAGGCTACTGTTGACCAGAAGCCTTACCAATAACATAAATAGTCAATTAATACATACTTGTATGGTATATGCATTAGACGTTATATTCTTACAATAAAATAAACAAGACAAAAATGTTATTAAGGAAATCATAAGGGAGAGAAAATTCATTTACAGTACTGTACTGTGTTTATCGATACCATAAGTTTATGTTGTCTGTTTACAAGATGAATTGTCCTCACTACCAATGTCAATATTGTCTTATATGATACAAAACACTGTAGATTCTATTTGTACCACTAACACTAAACATCAAAAATGAAAAGATAAGGTGAAAAAGAAATTCATATTTATTTACAGGTAAAATGATTCATGCATTGATAATGAAGCAGCAATATGGTTTTTATGGTAGCCTAACTTATACGCTAATGAATGAATCAATTGTTACAGTAATTTTATGACATGCAGTATTACAGTCATATTTATAATACTGTATCAGAAATAATTGTTTTACATTTTCTAAAAAAAAAAAAACACTCTCCTGTGATGGTAGGCTGATATTCAGTTTCTCCAGTTACGAGAGAGAGAGAGAGAGAGACAGACAGACAGACACACATACTGTATGGTAATGTAATTCTTTGAAAGTAAAGTTATAAAACAGTAAGAAAAATAATACATTACTAATTATATATTAAACATCACCTATGCCTGTGTAAGGATAGACTAGTATCTACATATATTTTATGCATTCATGACATACCTAACTTTTTCTTAATTCTTTTGATATTTCTAGTCTATCTGGTTCATCTGTGAGTTTTTTCAAATTGTCACAGATCTCCAAAATTTTTTCCAATATTTTATTGAAAAATATCCATATTGAAAAAAATCCTTATGTAAGTGCACCTGTGCAGTTCCATCCCCTATTGTTCAAGGGTCAACTACACTGTATGTTTTCACTTATATGTGGATCTAAAAAACAAAACAAAGAACAAATTTCACAAAACATACACAGACACACAGATGCAGAGAACAAACCGGTGGTTGCCAGAGGGGAGGAGGTGGGGGATGGGTGAAATAGGTGAGGGGATTAAGAGGTACAAACTTCCAGTTATAAAATAGGTAAGTCACAGAGATACAACATACAGCACAGGGAATACAGTCAATAATATTGCAACAACCTTGTATGATGCATAATCTATAAAAATATCAAATCACTGTGTTGTACACCTGAAACTATTATAAGTCAACTCTACTTCAATAAAAAAAATACAAAAGAAGTATAGTTATGAGATGTAGAAGTTCCATACATCTTCTAAATGAAATTTGTCAGTTGTTTTATTCTATTCCTTTGTTTCTTTCCTTTTTCTGTTTTTGGTCTAAAGTCGTCTGATCCTGAGAAATGTGTCCTAAAATCCCCTAATATAATTGCATTTTTACTACATTCTCTGAATAGTTTTTGCTTTATATATTTAGCTACTATATTGATTGGTGAACATGGTTTATGGTTGTTATACCTATTTTATAAATTTGTCTTTTATCATTACATAATATCAATCTTTATCCTGTTTGTTCCCATAGTAATGGCCAGACTTGGCTTCTTTGGGTTTATATTTATCTGATGGCATCTCTTTACATCCTCTGAATTTCAACCTCTCTCGCTTGTTTAAAGTGGGTTTCTTAAGTAACATGTGGTTGGGTTTTGCTTTTTTACCCACACTGACAGTTGTCAGTAGATATTACCCTGCTGCCCTCTGATTTCAGAGTTGCAGATAGAAATCTAAAGCCAGCCTTACTCTTCTGCGTCAATAACTTGTTTTTCCTGTCTGGGAGACTGTGGAACTTTATCATTATCCTGGAATGAGGACATTTTACTGCACTCTGTCCTGAGTGTCCTTTTTTTTTTTTTTTGGTGCTCCTTCCTTGGAACTCAAAGAATCTTTTCTATCTGAAGATTCAAATGTTTCTTTAGCTCTGGAAGATTTTCTTCACCTGTTTGCTTAAATATTGCCTCTCCTCCCTCGCTTGCTTTTTCTCCTTCTGAAATTCCTACTCATGTATACATTACAACTGCTGCGTTTACCCTCTGGTCCTCTTATATTTGCTCTGTGTTTACTGTCCTTACATGTTTTCTGCTTTGAGAGATTTTTTCCACTGGTTTTTCCAGGCCTCTGTTCATTTCTCAACAGTGGCCGTACCCTTTTTCAGCACATCTGCTGTATTTTTATTTTTATTTATTTATTTTTTTTTTGCGGTACGCGGGCCTCTCACTGCTGTGGCCTCTCCCGTTGCAGAGCACAGGCTCCGGACGCGCGGGCTCAGCCGCCATGGCTCACGGGCCCAGCCGCTCCGCGGCATGTGGGATCTTCCCGGACCGGGGCACGAACCCGTGTCCCCTGCATCGGCAGGCGGACTCTCAACCACTGCGCCACTAGGGAAGCCCTGCTGTTTTTTTAAAGTTAAAGCTCGTGTTGCTGAGTCCTGGTGATGGCAGTTGAATGCTCTCTTTGGAACTCAGTGCCCTCCTCCAGCCTCTGCTCTGCTGGCAGCTGCCTACCCAGAGAGCTCTGCTTATCCTCCCCTACCTGCAGTGCTGTTCACCCCTGCGGCCACAACTCCAGGAACAGTGATCCTATGAGTTATGGGAGGCTCGGTGGTCTCTGCCCACCCTAGACAGACACGGTATCAGCTGGAAAATTCTCAATTTCTCATCCCAGCTTCTCTGACTGCCCCGCTCCAGGTTCCTCAGCTACGAAGGTTAGTTTTCTTACAGCCTTGAAGATACAGAGGCTTCAGCTCACCTGTTAACTCCCAGCCACTCTGTGAGGGCCAGCGAGACCAGCAGGTCCTTCAGGGATGCCAGATAAAATGGATTCCATGGGAAACATTTACATTAAGAGAATTAATCATTATTTATCTGAAATACAAATTTAACTGGACATTCTGTATTTCTCTCTCTCTCTGGATAAATTTGGCCTCCCTATCCACTTGGGTGGTTCTCTTCTAATCCTTCCTCTTATCTATGGATTCCATGGCCCAAGCTCTCTCCAACTTTGGGACTCTGACCCTTGTATCCAAGCCCCTTTCTGAGGCCCCTAATTCTCTCTGGCCTGGAGTACAGGCTCTGTCCACACTGGACCCCACAGCTCCGAATGCCCTGCACATCCTCCCTCCCCAACTGCCACCCCTACTTGAGAAGGAGCTCCCGGGGATGCTGAGCTTGGAGAGGACAGAGCGCTGCTGGGTGTAGATTTAGGCAGCTCTCATGGAATATGTGAGGAAACCTTCTCCTCCTCAAGCTCTGTGGGCAGCCAATCTATCAACTGCATAGCATACACACAAACTATTTTCAGACCCACAAGCACTCAGAAAGCCTACGTCTTACCTATTTTTCTGAAGAAGTTGTGTGAAGATGTGCTCAAGCAAACAAGGAAGTAAAACAGGAGAGAAGAAGCTACAGGATTAGAAAAAGAGCAGATCAACCTGAGAAGCACAGCGAAGGGACGTTCCAGAGTGCTGGCCATGCAGTCGGCCCGGAGTGGAGCCAGCCCAAAGGAAAGCAGAATCAGGACTACAGCAGGGAGATGCCCGTGTGTAAACAGTGTGGAGACCACAGAGAGGGTGAGCATGTAATGGGAAGCAGATGACCCACGTCCCCCCAGCCAACTTTTATTCGAGATACGATCAGATCATTCCCAATCATTCCGGGATGTTCACTCAGAGTTGATCCTATTCAGATTCCTACCCTCAGGGGCTAGTCTCAATCAAACCAGTATCTGAAGGATGAGATAGGATGTTTGTTAAAAAGCCAGTCAATGCAATCAATCCTGCTCAAATTCAGATTTCTGAGATTTCAAAAGAATTCATTTCAAACCTTGAGTTCCCACGTTTGTCCTGCTTCCACCCATTCTAGCTAAAGAAAAATAGACTAAAAAGCATACTTGTGGTTCTGGTCTGGCATGTCAGGAGCTTGGAAGTTGCCACTCCATTCTAACAGGGTAAAAAGCTGAACACACTTGAGAACTAAAATGTTGCTGCCATATCAGTAAACAAAGGATGTTCCAGCCATCAAGCCATCAAGCCATCACATTACAGCAGCCTGGACGGTGAGCCCTGAGGACACTCAGGATGAGAAAGCACAGGATGCTGGCCCCAGATAGCTGAGGTGCATATCAAAGGAATGATTTCAGTGAGCCCGGCCTTTGCATCTTCCCATACATAGAAAAGCTCTAAATGCATTAACTTGAGATGTCTAGCTTTCTTTAATTAACGGTAATATTTTGATGTTCCGACTACCTGGTCTTTGTTGCAAAAACTCTTGTATACCCTGGCTCCCCCCATCACCTCCTCGGAGCAGTCTCTCAGAGTTATCTGAGATGCTGTCTCCTGGGCCTGAAGTCCTAAGCAGGTTCACCACATAAAACATAACTCTCAATGTTTAGGTTGTGCTTTTTTCTTTTTAGTTGACACATGAAAATCAACTCTCCTCAGATCTGTCAGAGAAGTGAGGGAGCAGAGCAAACCACTGTCACCAAAACTGGAGACAGACAGATGGATACAGAGGATTACAAGCGGCTGGCGCACAGATCCACAGCTGTAACGTCTGCAGGAACCAGTGGCAGGGTAGGGAACCCTGCATTGTAGCTGACACGTTGCTGGAGGCCCGTGTGGACAATGGGCATGGGGTACAATTGTGTGAGTTTCCCCTGTTGGAGCTCTACCAGCTTCTCACAAAATGTCAGAGAGAATCCACTCTGATTCCGGCAGGGGAGGGAAACACATAGGGCCTTCTGTTCTTAACAAGGTGTCTGTCCTCAGGTGAAGCTAGTCAACCAGAGCCTAAACTGCTGGGTTTTATCAGAGGCTAACGGACCTGGGGGAAGGGAAAAACCCAACTCCAGGCCCCTCTAGCTGCCCTGTCCCACCTGTGGTGGGGTTGGGGGATGCCTGAGAAGTACAGGTGAAGCTCACAGTCCAGAGGCACAGCTCACAAAAAACTAAGAACCAATCCAGGACCACAGAACGCTTCCCCTCCCCTGCACCGCAGCACCTCATTACTAAGAGCCCACTTACAGAAGTTGCTTCTAGCCAGCACATCACATCCAGCTATCAAGAAAAATGACAAGACATACTAAAGACAGAGAAAGCATCAGAACCAGGCTCACATACATCAGAGATGATGGGATTATAAGACATGGAATATAAAACAACTATCATTAATATGTTTAGGGCACTAATGGATAAAGACATTAGTCCTTATTAGACAACAACCAAGAACAGATGGGAAAGGTAAGCAGAGAGATGAAAATTCTATGAAAGAACCAAAAAGAAATGCTAGAGATCAAAAACACTCCTAAAAAAAAAAAAAAAAAAAAAAGAACAGTATATCCAAGAACTCTGGGACAACTACAAAAGGTACAAATACATGAACTAGGAATACTAAAAAGAGGAGGCAAAGGAACAGGAGAAATGTTTGAACAATAATGACTGAGAATTTCCCCCAAATTAATGTCAGACACTTAACTACAGCTCCATGCAGCTCAGAGAACACCAAGCAAGATAAGTGCCCTAAAACTACACTATGCATATCATTTTCAAACTACAAAAAAAATCAAAGATAAATGAAAAATCCTAAAAAAAGCCAGAGGGGGGAAAAAAAAACCTCACCTCTACAGGATCAAAAATAAGAATTACATCTAACTTCTTCTCAGAAACCATGCAAGCAGGAAGAGAATAGAAAAGGAAAATATCAAGTATTTGAGGTGCTGAGAGAAAAAACCCCCACCAACCTAGAATTCTATACCCTGTGGAGTTCTCCTTCAAAAATGAAGCAGGGGCTTCGCTGGTGGCACAGTGGTTAAGAATTGGCCTGCCAATGCAGGGGACACAGGTTTGAGCCCTGATCTGGGAATATCCCACATGCCACGCAGCAACTAAGCCCATGTGCCACAACTACTGAGCCTGTGCTCTAGAGCCTGTGAGCCACAACTACTGAGCCCACGTGCCACAACTACTGAAGCGTGCATGCATAGAGCCTGTGCTCTGCAACAAGAGAAGCCACCATAACGAGAAGCCCGTGCACCGCAATGAAGAGTAGCCCCAACTTGCCGCAACTAGAGAAAGCCCACACACAGCAACAAAGACCCAATGAAGCCAAAAATAAATAAATAAATTTATTTTTAAAAAATGAAGGAGAAATAAAAGCTTTTTCAGACAAAACAAAAATTGAGGGAATGCATTGCCAGTGACCTGCCTTGCAAGACATATTAAAAGAAGTTCTTTAGAGAAAAGAAACATGATATAGGTCAGAAACCTGGATCTACATGAAGAAAGGAAGCACATCAGAGAAAGAATAAACACTTTCATTTTTCTTATTCTTAATTTATCTAACAGATAACAGTTTGTTCAAAGTAATAATATCAACAACAACAGATTATGTATGCATATATATATATGTATCTAACAGATAACAGTTTGTTCAAAGTAATAATATCAACAACAACAGATTATGTATGTATATATATATATGTGTATATGTATATATATATATGTAAAATGCTGATGTGTGCTAATGTATAAGTGGAATGAATGACAGCAATAATACATGGACAGGAGGGGGAAATTAGGATTATTTATCATATAAGTTACCCACACTACCTGTGAAGTAGTATAGTGTCATTTGAAAGTGGACTTGGATTAGGTGTAAATGTATAGTGCAAACTCTAGAGCAACCACTAAAAAAGTAAGAAAAAAGAAGCATAAATGATGTGCTGAGAAGGGGGAGAAAATAAAATCATGTAGAATGCTCAATGAAAACCACAAAAGGCAAAAAAAGATGTGGAAGCAACCTAAATGTCCATCAACAGAGGAATGGATAAAGAAGATGTGGTACACATATACTATGGAATATTACTCAGCCATAATAAAGAACAAAATAATGTCATTAGCAGCAATATGGATGGACCTAGAGATTATCATACTAAATGAAGTAAGTCAGACACAGAAAGACAAATATATGATATTGCTTATATGTGGAATCTAAATAAAGGTTACAAATGAACTTATTTACAAAAGAGAAGCAGAGTCACAGATGTAGAAAACAAACTTATGGTTACCAGGGGTTAAGGGGGAGAAGGGTAAATTGGGAGATTTTTGGAACTGACATATACACACTACTGTATATAAAATAGATGACTAATAAGAACCTACTGTAAAGCACAGGGAATTCTACTCAATACTCTGAAATAGCCTATATGGGAAAAGACTCTAAATAAGAGTGGATATATGTATATGTATAACTGATTCACTTTGCAGTATGCCTGAAACTAACACAACATTGTAAATCAACTACACTCCAATAAAAATTTTTTAAAAATAAAAAAATTAATAAAAGCACAAAAGGCAAAAAAAAAGACTAGAAGACAGAAATAGGAACAAAGAAGAAGGGCATACGTAGAATATAGTAACAAATATGATAGACATCAATTCAACTATATCAATAATCACTTTGAAAGTCAGTGGTCCAAAGTGCACCAATTAAAAGACGGAAATTGGCAAAGTGGATCAAAAAAGAAGGCCCAACTATATGTTGTCTACAAGAAACCAACTTTAAATATACACAAACATGTAGACTAGAAGTAAAAGGATGGAGAAAGATGTATCATGTAAACATGAATAAAAAGAGATCAGGAGTAACTATAATAATTTCAGACTGAGCAGACTTCAAACTAAGGCAAGTTATCAGAGATTAAAAATGGGCATTACATAATGACAAAGGGGTCATTTCTCTAACATAACAATCCATAATGTGTATGCACTCAACAATGTTTCAAAATATGAGGCAAAACCTTATACACATAAATCTACTATTACAGGTGGACACTTTATTTCTATCAGAAATGGACAGCTCCAGCAGGCAGAAAATTGGTACGGACATAGTTGAAATCAAGAACATCAATCATCTAGATATAATGGACATTTATAGACTATTTCATCCAGTAACAGCAGAATACACATTCTTTTCAAGCTGACCTGGAACATTCACCAAGATAGACCACATTCTCAACCATAAAACATACCTTCACAAATTTAAAAGAATAGAAATCATACAATGTCTGTTCCCAGACCACAATGGAAATAAGTTAGAAATCAAAAACTGAAAGATAGCTGGAAAATCTCCAAATACTTGGATTTCAAACAACAAACTCCTAAATAACACATGGATCAAAGAAAAAAATTCAAGATAAATTTAAAATATTTTGAACTAAATTAAAATATAACTTATCAAACTTTGTGGGATGCAGCAAAAGCAGTGCTTAGAAAGGAATTTACAACACTGAATGCATATATTAGAAAAGAAGAAATATATAAAATCAATCATCTAAACTTCTACCTAAGAAAACCAGAAAAAAGAAAACAAATTAAATCACAAGTAAACAGAAAAAAGAAATAATAAGAATTAGTGCAGAATCAATGAAATTGAAAACAGGAAATTAAAGAGAAAGTCAATGAAATCAAAAGCTGTTTCTTTGAAAAGATGGATAAAATCAATAGACCTCTAACCAGGCTAATTAAGAAAGAAAGAGGGCTTCCCTGGTGGCACAGTAGTTGAGAGTCCGCCTGCCGATGCAGGGGACACGGGTTCGTGCCCCGGTCTGGGAGGATCCCACATGCCGCGGAGCGGCTGGGTCCGTGAGCCATGGCCTCTGAGCCTGTGTGTCCAGAGCCTGTGCTCCACAACAGTGAGAGACCCGCGTACCGCAAAAAAAAAAAAGAAAGAGAGAGTACACAAATTAGTAATATCAGAAATAAAAGAAGGGACATCTCTGCAGATCCCATAAACATTAAGGGATAATCAAAGAGGAGATTGGTTCAAGATGGCGGAGTAGAAGGACATGCGCTCACTCCCTCTTGCGAGAGCACCAAAATCACAACTAACTGCCGAACAGTCATCGACAGGAAGACACTGGAACTCACCAAAGAAGATACCCCACATCCAAAGACAAAGGAGAAGCCGTAATGAAACGGTAGGAGGGGCGCAATCACAGTAAAATCAAATCCCATAACGCTGGGTGGGAGACTCACAGACTGGAGAACACTTATACCACAGAAGTCCACCCATTGGAGTGAAGGTCCTGATCCCAATGTCAGGCTTCCCAACCTGGAGGCCTGGCAACGGGAGGAGGAATTCCTAGAGAATCAGACTTTGAAGGCTAGTGGGATTTGATTGCAGGGCTTCGAAAGGACTGGGGGAAACAGAGACTCCACTCCTGGAGGGCACACACAAAGTAGTGTGTGCATAAGGACCCAGGGGAAGGAGCAGTGACCCCATAGGAGACTGAACCAAACCTACCTGCTTGTGTTGGAGGGTCTCCTGCAGAGGAGGGGGGTGTCTGTGGCTCACCGTGGGGACAAGGACACTGGCAGCAAAAGTTCTGGGAAGTACTCCTTGGCGTGAGCTCTCCCAGAGTCTGCCATTAGCCCCATCAAAGAGCCCAGGTAGGCTCAAGTGTTGGGTCGCCTCAGGCCAAACAACCAACAGGGAGGGAACCCAGCCCCACCCATCAGCAGACAAGCAGATTAAAGTTTTACTGAGCTCTGCCCACCAGAGCAACACCCACCACCAGTCCCTCCGATCATGAAGCTTGCACAAGCCTCTTAGATACCTTCACCCACCAGAGGGCAGACAGCAGAAGGAAGAAGAACAACAATTCTGCAGCCTGTGGAAGGAAAACCACATTCACAGAAAGATAAACAAGATGAAAAGGCAGAGGGCTATGTACCAGATGAAGGAACAAGATAAAACCCCAGAAAAACAACTAAATGAAGTGGAGATAGGCAACCTTCCAGAAAAAGAATTCAGAATAATGATAGTGAAGATGATCCAGGACCTCGGAAAAAGAATGGAGGCAAAGATC
>NC_041222.1:106468899-106469849 GCF_002837175.3 Physeter macrocephalus | reverse complement strand
GAGAAACATGCCGAGACACATAGTAATCAAATTGACAAAAATTAAAGACAAAGAAAAATTATTGAAAGCAACAAGGGGAAAATGACAAATAACATACAAGGGAACTCCCATAAGGTTACAGCTGATTTCTCAACAGAAACTCTACAAGCCAGAAGGGAGTGCCACGATATATTTAAAGTGATGAAAGGGAAGAAGCTACAACCAAGATTACTCTACCCAGCAAGGATCTCATTCAGATTCGACAGGGAAATCAAAAGCTTTATGGACAAGCAAAAGCTAAGAGAATTCAGCACCAGCAAACCAGCCCTACAACAAATGCTAAAGGAACTCCTCTAAGTGGGATATACAAGAGAAGAAAAGGACCTGCAAAGAGAAACCCATAATAATTAAGAAAACGGTAATAGGAACATACATATCGATAATCACCTTAAACGTGAATGGATTAAATGCTCCAACCAAAAGACACAGGCTCGCTGAATGGATACAAAAACAAGACCTATATATATGCTGTCTACAAGAGACCCACTTCAGACCTAGGGACACATACAGACTGAAAGTGAGGGGATGGAAAAATATATTCCATGCAAATGGAAATCAAAAGGAAGCTGGAGTAGCAATACTCACATCAGATAAAATAGACTTTAAAATAAGGAATGTTACAAGAGCCAAGGAGGGACACTTCATAATGATCAAGGGATCAATCCAAGAAGAAGATATAACAATTATAAATATATAGGCACCCAACATAGGAGCACCTCAATACACAAGCCAACTGCTAACAGCTATAAAAGAGGAAATCGACAGTAACACAATAATAGTGGGGGACTTTAACACCTCACTTACACCAATGGACAGATCATCCAGACAGAAAATTAATAAGGAAACACAAGCTTTAAATGACACCATAGACCAGATAGATTTAATTGATATTTATAGGACATTCCATCCAA
>NC_041222.1:106468204-106468829 GCF_002837175.3 Physeter macrocephalus | reverse complement strand
GATAGATCACATCTTGGGTCACGAATCAAGCCTCAGTAAATTTAAGAAAACTGAAATCATATCAAGCATCTTTTCTGACCACAATGCTATGAGATTAGAAATCAGTTACAGGGAAAAACTGTAAAATACACAAACACACTAGAGAAAGAAGAACAAACAAAACCAAAAGTTAGTAGAAAGAAAGAAATCATCAAGATGAGAGCAGAAATATATGAAACAGAAACAAAGAAAACAATATCAAAGATCAATAAAACTAAAAGCTGGTTCTCTGAGAAGATAAACAAAATAGATAAACCATTAGCCAGACTCATCAAGAAAAAGAGGGAGAAGACTCAAATCAATAAAATTAGAAATGAAAAAGGAGAAGTAACAACTGACACCGTAGAAATACAAAGCATCCTAGGAGACTACTACAAGCAACTCTATGCCAATAAAATGGACAACCTGGAAGAAATGGAAAAATTCTTAGAAAGCTATAACCTTCTAAGACTGAACCAGGAAGAAATAGAAAACATGAACAGAGCAATCACAAGTAATGAAATTGAAACTGTGATTTAAAATCTTCCAACAAACAAAAGTCCAGGACCAGATGGCTTCACAGGTGAATTCTATCAAACATTTAGAG
>NC_041222.1:106467295-106468123 GCF_002837175.3 Physeter macrocephalus | reverse complement strand
AATGAAATTGAAACTGTGATTAAAAATCTTCCAACAAACAAAATCCAGGAGCAGATGGCTTCACAGGTGAATTCTATCAAACATTTAGAGAAGAGCTAAAACCCATCCTTCTCAAACTCTTCCAAAACTTGCAGAGGAAGGAACACTCGCAAACTCATTCTATGAGGCAACTGCCACCCTGATACCAAAACCAGACAGAGATACTACAAAAAAAAGAAAATTACAGACCAATATCACTGATGAACATAGATGTAAAAATCCTCAACAAAATATTAGCAAACAGAATCCAACAACACATTAAAAGGATCATACACCATGATCAAGTGTGATTTATCTGAGGGATGCAAGGATTCTACATTATATGCAGATCAATCAATGTGATACACCATATTAACAAACTGAAGGAGAAAAACCATATGATCATCTCAATAGATGCAGAAAATGCTTTTTACAAAAGTCAACACCCATTTATGATAAAAACTCTCCAGAAAGTGGGCATAGAGGGAACCTACCTCAACATAATAAAGGCCATATACGACAAACCCACAGCCAACATCATTCTCAATGGTGAAAAACGGAAAGCATTTCCTCTAAGTTCAGGATAGCTAAGGAGACAAAAGACCCGTATGCAGAAAACTATAAGACACTGATGAAAGAAATGAAAGATGATACAAACAGATGGAGAGATATACCATGTTCTTAGATTGGATGAATGAATATTGTGAAAATGACTATACTACCCAAAGTAATCTACAGGTTCAGTGCAATCCCTATCAAATTATCAATAGCAGTTTTTACAGAATTAGAACAAAAAATCTTAAAATTTAT
>NC_041222.1:106466735-106467223 GCF_002837175.3 Physeter macrocephalus | reverse complement strand
GGAACAGGATAGAAAGCCCAGAGGTAAACCCACACACCTATGGTCAACTAACCTATGACAAAGGAGGCAAGGATATACAATGTAGAAAAGACAATCTCTTCAATAAGTGGTGCTGGGAAAACTGGACAGCTACAGTTTACATTTACAGTTTCATTACAGAATGAAATTAGAACACTCCCTAACACCATACACAAAAATAAACTCAAAATGGATTAGAGACCTAAATGTAAGACTGAACACTATAAAACAGAGGAAAACATAAGAAGAACACTCTTTGCCATAAATCACAGCAAGATCTTTTTTGATCTACCTCCTAGAGTAATGGAAATAAAAACAAACATAAACAAATGGGACCTAATGAAACTTAAAAGCTTTTGCAAGGCAAAGGAAACTACAAAGAAGACAAAAAGACAACTGTCAGAATGGGAGAAAATATTTGCAAACGAATCAATGGACAAACGATTAATCTCCAAAATATATAAACAGCT